>NC_026154.1:4491580-4504818 GCF_000512975.1 Sesamum indicum
CGTATCCCGCCGTATTGGATTTGGTTCCACTACATATCGCTGGTGAAATACCCTTACGAAGCAGTCCTGCAAAACGAGTTCACGGACCCGACAAAGTGCTTCGTGCGTGGAATTCAGATATTCGACGGGACGCCGTTGGGGGCGGTGCCGGATGCTTTGAAGCTGAAAATTCTAGAGAGCATGAGCAGCAGCTTGGGGATGAAGATAACGAGCGGAACATGCGTGATGACTGGAGCGGATATACTGAAGCAGCAGGTGGTCACTGATCTTAGCAAGTGGAGTTGTTTGTGGGTGACTCTGGCGTGGGGTTTCTTCTTCAGGTTTCTTTTCTACTTGTCACTGTTGATAGGCAGCAAGAACAAGAGATGACCAGGATTTGGCGGGAGACAGATCCTTTTCTTTTTGTCTTTTCCGAATCTACATATGATCATTGTTGATTTTTCAACTGCCATCTAAACGACTTGAACCCATGATCAAAGTCATAAGTCAAGATGCTCTTGTTAGGCCTCTTGTCGCGAAACAGTCCCTTGTGCTCTCTTTCTGTCTCTTTTTTATTTTTGGAATGAAGTGTTTTTTTTTTTTTTTTTTGTCTTTTTTAGATTTTCATTTGTAGTGGTTATTCGCGACCCTTATATCAAAGCAAAAATTAAGTGGTTGTTTAATTTGTTTATACATGAAGGATCAAAGTTTTACGCTACAAAAAATTTATTTTATTGTGATGGGATGACAATAGTAAGTGTTGCATGGGTTTTTTCGTCAATTTGCAGCCGTCTTTTTGCTAATCTGCGATGGACATTTTGACAAACTTGTGTTGGATCAAATCAGTTTATGTTGGGAAAATTCCAAATTTGATAGATTTGTCGTCGCAAATACCATTGTAGTCAATGTTATCGGCTCTAGTCGGGAAACCCATCACGGTAAGTTTGCCATCCACAAATTTCGATGGGTTTTAGCCAAAGGAAGACGACTGTTGCGATTTTGGGACAATTTTTCGCACAGTATTAATACTTTTAATTTCAACGAAAAAGTGAATATTTTGTTTGGCCATCGATTAACCCTTGGTAATTTTGTTACTAAAGTAGGATAGATTTGCCAACATCTAGTAAGTCGGTCACAAATTGTAACACAAAGTCGTTGAAAGTAGTTGTAATGACTATTTGTTAATGGCTAGTGTTTTTCATAGCAAAATTATTAGAGTTCGACGGAATATAAAAAATACTGAAGGAAAATAAAATTCAAAATGCCTATCACAAAAACAATGGTAAAACCCATCTCAAAATCAAAAGTTTTGGAGGGAATCCAAAAAAATTTAAACATTTTTTACCGTGCATTTTGATGGGATTTGGGATGGAAATAAGAATTCCTGACACAAATTTTGTCTCAAATCTCATCTTTAAAATTAGAGTTATCTTTCATATATAATATCTCTATATCCGTCAACTGAATTTATAAGATGGTGTTAGTTTGCTTATGATTTTTACGTCTTTCCCACCTTTGAGGCGGATGAGTATTTGGATATCCAGAATTTGAGTTGGTCCACGATACTACTCTTTGTGTCTTTACTTGTCCTAGTCAAAGCTAAACATACGTATTTAAAATAAGATGGACTGACCACAGATGTCTGACAGACAAAAAATTTATAATCGATAACAATCTCAACAAAGCAAAACTACTTCGATGCAATCTAATATATGAGTGCAGGATTGTAGACGATAAAATAAAATTTTTCTAATAGTTGATTGTATTTTTTGATATGTAAATTAATATATTAATAATCATAACAGTTAAAATATTTAAATTATAATTATGAATTAGTTAATAATTATAAATATTAATAAATAAAATTTTAAAACTTGAAAAAGAAAATTAAGAAAAGTGGATGCCATCCACTTCATTGAAGTCAAGATGTAGATGGTATCTGCGATTTATATAATTTTTTTTGTGTAAGAAAGATATTGCATGGTGTCGATGGTATTAAATATGTTACTAATTTTAAAATTATATTTTTTTAAATTATTTAAATAAATGATTTTAAATAATTTTGGACATAGAATTACTATTAAGATTGTGGAGAGCTTGAGGGATGATATGTACTCAATCAAACTCAAATCATGAAGTGAAATCAAAGTAATTATTCAGAAGTGATCTGTTTCTCATCTTTGATTTTTTTTTTTTAATTATCAATGTATTCTTGAGTTACTCAACATAGGGTTTAAGCTAATGCAACTTGTGGTGCTTTAAAGAGAAGTGTATTGAATTTGCTAACAGTAAAGGGATTAACAACTAGATTTCAAGTCAGACTAGTTCAAAGAACCTTTCTGTGCATGTATATACTTTTTTTTTGGGGGGGATTTGTTCTAGATGCTGCTCGAGTAACAAAACTTCTTTGGCCATCCCACGAGTACCCTAGCTGCCCCACCCTCCATCCCACGATGCCGGACAAGATCTATCATAAGATCGTTTAGTTACAACAGAATGGCATACAAAGTCAACATATCTCAATGAATACACAAACTGTTGAGAACAGTTCTAAATCGGGCCCAAGACGAATTACTGTAGGGAGTTTATTGAAACCATTGAATTCGGAATATGGGAAAGTAGCTCCGAACCTATCCAATTTTTACAGTACAATGGTTGGTTGTTCGCTTCCCCATTACTTAGAAAAAATGAACCACCGATTCAGATACTAGATACTATAATTACTGCGTGGACAATTAGACATCCAACCCACGACACCGATGAGGGCAACCAGATGGGCGAAGATGAGGATCATGAGGTTGCCGCATTAAATTAGGAATTTTTATTATTATTAATATATTTCTTAATTTATTTTTTATAAATTTAATTGCATTCAATGTTAATCAAGTTAATATTATTATTAAGAAACATTAAAATTTATCTTACAAAAAAATTAAAGATTTTTGCAATGGGACTTTTGACGCATTATCCATCGCAAATTCAAAATAAAAAAATTAAAGTCTTGTCGAAATCAACTGTTATAATCTGGTCGTAAAATTGTGTCAAAGGAGACGGTCCCAAATTCGTTACACTGATGAAGGTCATTGCAATATTTTTGCCATTGCAAACTCCTTCCCAAAAGTTTCATATAAAGTAGTTGTTCTCCAGTCCTAAAATCGTTGGAAAGTCCGTCACAAATGACTTCAAAATATAGTCCCTGTAAATGACAAAACTTGCAACGGAAGTTTTAAAATTGTCCCAAATTTTTCGTCAGTTTTTTCTTTCCGTCACAAATATCCCAAATACAGTCGCAAAAATTGAACACATGTTTAGAAATTTATAAAGTCTCGCAGGTAACACTTTTTGCTTTGTAGTGTTAAGGGGTAAAAGAAAGTTTGGTTTCATATAAATTAAGAGTGTTTTAATGGAAAAAGTGCAATTTTCGTCCAGTAATTGAGAGAGCGACATTTCTAATCCTTTACAAATTGATTTTCTTGAATTAGTTCTGTAACCTTAAGATTTTCGTACTTTTAGCCATTTTTTCAGCCAATTTGATTGAAAAATTGCATGTGACTCGCATATGATCCAATTAAATTAGATATTCAAGTCGAAAAAGACTAAAATTACCAAAATTTAATATGACAGGAATAAATGCGAAAAGCAATTTGTGCAGTACCAAAAATGCCACCACTAACTTAAAAAAAAAATATTGCGTTATTTATAAAATATTTTTAGAAACCATTACAATATGTTTTATATAAAATATCAAATTTTATTTCAAAGATAAGTTAATTAGGAACTCCTTACTTTTTAAAATGAATTTACAAACTCCTAACCCTTATTTTGGAATTTAGAAGTTCTTCTCCAAAAAAGGCTCACTGAATACTTTATATTATCTTATAAAATTAATCATTCTGTGTATGTTGATTGATCCATTTATGTTCAATCTCACAATAATCAAGATAAAATTTTGACTTTTCAGTATACAGAGAATTAATTTGTGAAGGTAGTTGGGAAATTTCTAAGTTTAACAGTGAAAGTTTCCACGACTATCTCTAGACAGATATGGGGCTGATCAAATTGATATTCCCAAAGAGATAAATATGTTGGTTATTTGGAAAAAAATATAATTTTAGTCTCGTATAATTTTAATTAATCATATAAAATTATTTAGTAATTTGATCTTGCAATTAAAAAAAAAAGACGATTTGAAAACAATTGTAGCAAAAATTCATAAATTGATTGAAAATACCCAAGTTAGCGTGTTACGTGAACAATAAATATACGTCTTTGGCCAATTTATAAATACAGTCAAAATTATTCTCATATTGTCGTTTTCTTAATCGCAGGATCAAATTACCAAAATTGGATTCAGTAGGACTATAATTGTCACCCGTATGCTTATAAGACTCAAAATTTTTCGGATAGTAGGATACATATGTTTTTTTGAAAACAATAAAGGTGGCTACCCTTGACGTATCCCTTGGCCTGTCGAGGAAGACGCCACTCATTGAACACTGTTGTACTGTACGATTGTACTATTTATTTAATAAAAATTATATTTACCTAAAAGGTGGTTATACTACAACATGAATATATTCTAAGAAGTAATTAGTACGAATTAATATATACAAAAAAGTAATTGATTAAAAGTAATGAAAATAAAAAGAAATTAATAATAGATATGTATGTAAGAAATTATTACAGGAGGTATTTTTAGTAAGTATATTATGTTATGAATATATTGTAAAAAGTAATTAGTTAAAATAAAAGTGATTAATAGGGGGTTATGAATATTAAAATAATTAATTGGGCTAATGAATGTGAAAAGTAATTATAAGAGGTAATAAATGTGAAAAGTAATTATAAGAGGTAATAAATATGAAAGTAATTAGTAAAAGAGGATATTGCTTTGCATTCTTATCCTTAAAATTAATATACTCAAAAAATTAATTTATATTTAAAACCAAAAAATAAAAAAAATGTTAAGAGTTATTAATATTTTCATATATAATATAAATAATCTGCAATAGTATTGACAGATTATTATAAATGATTTTCCATTTTCTTTTTTTTTTTTTGACAAAATATAACATAAATAGATATAGTTGATTATTGATAAAAATCTCACAAACAACTACAGGCATAATAGGCATCTCACTCGTGCATCGGCTAAGCAGTGTTGGGCTACTACACGTACCTATGGTCCCCTTACAAAGACATCCTAATTTCTAGAGAAACTTTTGATTTGATGAGCTTAAGGTATATAGTACTCAGCTTTCCTCGTAGTTAAATTTAAAATTATATTTTATTTATATTGGTCATCTAACCATTCCAATTGTTTCTTGTCCTGCAGCAATATACAAGTGGGATTGCTCAGATGAAACGGTAAGACACTTCTTTGACTTTTGTTCCGTCAAATGGCATCGTAAATTATTCAATTGATAAGGAAAGTTATATAATTACCAAAATACCCCTATATTTTTCAGCACCTTTTTATGTATTCTATGACTGCGTGCGTGGGGCCCAGTGTGCAGGTACAACAGTGGTGGCAGCAGGCTTTTACAGAGGATGATGTGGCTCGCTTTTATTGGGGCCACGTGTCGCATACATAGAAGGTACCGTACAATTATAAATAGCCTCATTTATGATTATTCAAATACGTTTTCACCACTTCATTTTACCACCACATTTGTAATCTCACTCGATCTCATCACCATATTTTCGACCCCACTTTTCTAACTTAAGCATCGGAGGGCCATCGTCGAGGGCTACTCGGCTAGTCTCACGTTTGCTTTGTTCTCAGGATCCACTACAGGTAGTTCGAAAGAGGGATTTAGCGATCAAAAAAAATATCGACTCGACCCAGCGATCCGACCCGGAGATCCTAATTTCGCGCGATCTACATCATCAATGAGGAAAGCGAACATCATCAATGAAGTTAGGAAAGCGAATAGGAAGCCCAAAATGGCTGGCCGACGACGTTTGGGCTGCCTTCCTAGTGTGCTGGGCATCAAATGATTACAAAAAGATGTCAACCGAGAACATAGCCAATCGGCTGGCCAACCTTGCATCGGGTAACACCATCTACCTTAGGGGTCCTTTTAATGTCCAAACACAAGATAAAACTAATAACTAAAATTGATTTATTACAAATTTAATTATTTTAAATATTAAAATTTACGAATTTGTACCCTTTTTAAATATCAATACATGAGGCTCAGCTCAGCAGGCCGTCTCAATGAATGAAGGTATTGACTGACTGCTATAAGAAAATAATGGAAGGTGACTGGAGTGATCTGCTGATGGAGGAGGTGGCGGTAAGTTACACTTCGTTTTTTTTTTCTTAAAAGAAAAAAAAATATTTATCAACACATCATATCTTACTTATTTTCAAGAGATATATTAGAAGATGCTCGAGGAGGATGCCTCACAATCGATGCCATAGGAGGAGGGTTCCTCATTAGCTGTGGGTCGCCTCACTGGTGAAGGAAAAAACTTTGAACCGAGGCAGCCGGAGGGAGGAAGCGGGATCGAGTCTTTGGCATGGGATTTGAGGTACACACATTAGATGCCACCCACCCGTGGACCACAAACCATAGACCAGGGCGACCACTGTCTCCTTGTCGCTGCCGCTACCAGACCCTCACTTCTCAACACAAGTAGAGGAAATCAAGCTTTTGTTGGACATGATTTGAGGAGAAATAGGGATCTTGCAGCTGTTCCCTGACCTGCTAACGGTAGTCCTAACCCCACCCTCAGCTGCCGAAGCCTCAGCCTAGGAATCCACGTAGCAGGTGATGAGGATGCTACAGAACTTGAGCCCAATGACAATCGTTAGATTAAGATTTGTTTTTTTTTTAAATTAAGATTGTAAACAATACTATGTGTTTAAGTTAACTTTAATTAATTAGAATTTCTTTCGTACAAAAAAATAGTGTTTTCAGTTATAAATTTTAATATAATACAAACAAAAAAAATGTTGAACAAAATATGTATATTTTTAAAATTAGTGATGAACTCAAGATGACCTGGATTCCTCAATAGGCATCCCAAATTTATACAACTTATCAAGAATTTGGGATGACAATTTATTTTTTGAATAAAAAAAATTATGTCCCAAATATCATCTCAAAAATCATTCCAAAATATTAATATGTCCGGTTTAAAAAGTGATGACCCAACGTCGATATCAGAGGATTAAATTTTGGATGGGTTTTGTTATCTAGTCCTAGATTCTATTCCTAAATTTGGGACGGTTATAGGACGCCGTCTCAAACCGTCCAAATTATTTTTTGATAGGTCTTTTTGAGGTAGATATTTTTTCATTCCAAATTCCATCTCAATAGAAAAATGGGACAATAGACGGTCCTAAGATCCGTCCCAATAAGCCATTTTTTTTGTAGTGGTTAAATTGAAAATTTGTTATTGGTCTCATATAGCTTGCCAATATTTGTACATGTTACCCTAAAATATCTCCAAGTGGTTCCAAGTAAATCGGTGGCAAATGAGTTGGAAAATCTGCAAATAACTAATTCCCAAAATTATAGGCAGATTTGACAGGGTTTAGTCTAACTCACGTATCTCAGCCAATACTTATCAGAATCATGAACTGTTTGTTGCGATGACAGCTGACTCAAATGGCTTTCTAATGGTGTATAAAACTCAATAATTGACCTCGTATCCAACTCTTTATAAGCCTATAAATAGAGGTCTTGTGCAAGCTTCTGGTAGCATCATTCTTAACACTCATTTTCCCTCATTATTTTTTCTTGATTCTTAAGCTATTTTTAGCTTATATTTTGCACTCCACACGAATATTCATCATCCTTAATATATCTCATCATTATTCTCACTTGTTTTTCCTTTTATTTCTTCTTAAACCGATACTAATTTAAGCATCAGAGTGCTAATATTTATTTTGTAGGGTTCTTTGATAATTTTAGATTTTCTTGAAGATCCTTCGACCCTTATGGTGTGCCAAAATTTTTGGTACGCATCAGGTTTATAAATTAGAGATAATTGTATCGCTCTTTTTGAGTCTTTGTGTAATTACATATAGATCCCATGTGGTTTGAGAATTTATATTTAGTAACCCTGATGTTTGTTTTGTCTAACAAATAAATCATTCTATTGATCAAAATCCACCAAATTTGCTGACATTAGTAAAAAAGTTGAATGAAAATAGATATTTACCACAATTGATTTATTATTTATTTATTACAGGTCAATTTTTTGACCAAAATACCCTTGTAAAAAGTTAGAAAAAGATTTCTTTGACATGTAATAGGTCAGTAATAAGTCAATCGTGGATAAATATAATTTTTCATTCATTGTGTTTAAATATAAGAAAATTTAGTGAATTTTAATTAATAAAAAAATTTATTTATTAAATAAAAATAAATATCAAGAATACTAAATGTATTTATCCAAACCAATGAAAGTCTACGTATACTTATAACAAATCTCAAAAAAAAGCTGAGTAACTATCCTATATGTTACTGCCAAATCTAATGTTGCCATTTGTTATTATTTGTCACTAATGTAATATATATATTTTTCTAGTATTGAAAAAGTTTGAGTGAAAACAAAAAGGCATAAATAAATAAATAAATATATATAGCATAGATGTAACAGAAAATGATGGGCAGCAGCTTCTTAGGTAGACTATGCATGCATTGAATTGATTAATTATTTCTTTCCAGACATGCTGGACCTAATTAAGAATATGTAGCCATCCTCAAATGAGAGCTCCCCACGTGTCATGCCCTAAATTTTCTTCCAAACGTGTGGGTAAGAGATGAGAACCTCACATCACAAATTCAATCCTATCTCCCAAATTAGGCTAAACACACCCAAAGTTAGGGATAGTTGGCATCTCCCCCCATGGGGCCGGGAACAGCCTTCCGGCTTTACCTGTTACCGAACACATCCGGTTAAGGCTACCCACTTTGGTGGATCTCTTACCCAATTTTTATTTGATGATATATATCTATATCGAAAAATGGTCAAAATTTTATTAAAAAATGATCAAAGTTAGGGATGGCAATAAGTCGAGTAGGGATGTATTTTGTCAAAAATTGAAATTCCAACCACTATGAAACTTGTAGATTCGAATTTGATAAGTTTAACCCGATGAATCCGTTAGATTTGATTTAAAATTTTTTAAAATATTTCATAGATATTTTTTATATAGTAATACTATCGTACTTTTATAAATATAAAAAAAATAATATTGTTGAAAGGTTACTTTTGTAATAAATTTACGGGTAATATTTTAGATTTTAAAATATTAAAAATCTTAAAATATGTATTACTTATATAGACATGAAAATGTTTATAAACTATGTTATATCATTATTTTTAGTATATAAAATATAAATTTTATGTATTATATGTAAATATAAATAAATATTCATATATGTATAGATATACTTTATATTAATATATATAAAATATGTAAGAAATATTAAAGAATCGAGTTTTAATTGTATCCGAATCCAAAACCCCAATACCCGAAACTCACTCCCAAACTTTTTTTATACATGGGTTCAGAAACCCGTCCCAAACAAAGTGGTCCAGGTTAGGTTATCCCTAGGTAAAGCTTCAACCCCCTTGAATAATAAACACCACTTTGTTGTAATTTTGTCCACATATTTTGAGGAAAAATTTTATTTTTTGTCTCATATTGAATAATAAACACCACTTTGTTGTAATTTTGTCCACATATTTTTAGGAAAAATCTCATTTTTTGTCTCATATGTTAAGTTCGATCCAATTTTGATCGTATTCGTTACAATAGTTTTGGCTAAGAGAATCTCTTAAAGGGGAGGGACTATAAACATGTATAATGCATAAAACAAAAACCGACAACAAAGTCAATCACTATATTAAACAAGAAAAACAATACGAAATCACGTCATTTAACATAAACCCCAAATCTCAGCAGCCATAAACTAAATTTTTGAAAAAAGAACATATGGTAATGGGGTGGGGGAATTATTTGGGAGAAAAAAAAAGGGGCTTAGTATTTCCGCAAGAGGTATTTCACAGAGAAAAGAAAAATGGGAAAGAAATTAGGGCTGAATTTGTTTAATTTTTTTTACCAAATACACGGTTTGTAAGAGCATGTGAGAGGCGTGTGCCTCCTTAATTGGCAATTAACGTTTTCGTTAATTATTTGACGTAGGGACCAAAATTGAGACAAATTAAAAATATTATCTTGAAATTACGATTTTTATAGTAAATGGGACTAAAATTGAATAGGGCCGAACATATGAGACCAAAATAAAACTTTTTCTATTTTTAACATTTTGATCCTTTAAGAACTAAAACTTGTAATTTGGTACATTGTTCTTGTAAATTTTGAGATGTAAGTAGACATTTTGTCGGGAAAGTTCTAAACCAGCTGAAAATGGCATGTGCAAGCTTAAATTTGAGAACACACGTGGCTTGAATGTATTTGCTGGCCAATTTTCAAAATTCCAACAAATTGTCCTTAAATCATGAAATTTACAAAAATAAAGGACCAAATCACATTTTTCATTTTTTGAAAGATCAAAATTCCAAACACTTACAATTAAAAGATTAAAATTGATAAAGGCGAATAAACACAACACACTCTTCCCATATTTATCCGTCTTGCTGGAGACTAGCAGGGTCTTGCCTGTTGATTCCTTACTTACCAGGTCTTCAGCTTTTTTGCTGTCGGGAAAATTGTCATGCTCCATTGGCTTGAGAACCTTGAAGAGTTGTATTCACAATCTCCACTATGAACTACGAAGCTGCCCACGTAGTAGCAGATTGATGGAAGTAGGTGTAGCCACTGGGTCGAAAGCTGGATCGAGGGCATTGTCCCTGCTACGACTTGCTCTTGCAAATGGAATGGTAGAACTTGCTGCAACAAGTAGGGAAGTATTTCCTTAAAAAGATATATTATCACCTCTGTTGTCAGAACTCGTCCTTTCTCACATCAAATCTCAAGTGCTCCCACAGACAACGTCAATGATGCGTACCGATCTTCAACCGCACCACAAGGACAGAAGGATCTTCAAGAAAATTCTAAAATTAAAGAGAGACTAACCTACAAAACAGAGGTTAACACTCCGATACTTAAGTTAGTAAGAGTGTATTGATAAGAATAAGTCGAAAACTTGAATCAAAGTGAGAAATGTAAATATAATAATAAGAGTGATATAATTCGCGTGAAGTGCAAAATGTGAACCAAAAGTAGTTTTAAATCCGAGAGAGAAATAAGAGTTTAAGTATGAGAGTAGATGTCACCAGATGACTGCATGAAATCTCTATTTGTAGGCCTTGGTGGAGCATAATCCAGAGAGTGGTTGAAGTGAATCTGGTGCCAATGGATAGATAAATGAGTGAGATTCATAACAGAAAAAGAATATTAGGATTCAGGCTAATCTTGAAAGAGTTTGAGTCTTGCCCAGCCTGTTCCAGTCTTCCGGTATTCAATTACTTGTTTGCTATCAACAAGTTTGCCACAAACGGCTAGGAGTTTGCTTGAAATATTTCAGAGTGATGGGTCCCAATGAGTTGACAATTCATATAACGCGTCTGCCTAGCCATACGATTATGTGGTTTGTTGATATTAGCTTGCCAGTTTAGTATAATGACAAATTTGTTATTAATTAATTGAGTTAGTTAAAATTTTAAAAATAAATTAAGAATTAATTATTTTGTAAATGAGTTTACAAGCTCTCCCAAAATCTTATTTTTTAAGTTCAACACTCTTTTTTCGAAAAAACTTACTGAACACTTGGAAATATCTTGTAAACGTAAATCCAATCCTAAACAATGAGAACATTTTCTACGAGACGAGAGACTTTAATATAGACTGAATAGATCCCAATGGGTAATTTTTGTTAGGAATATTATTGAAATGATTCGATAATGAAATAATGAAGTTAGTGAAAATTTTGCTGCAGCCCATTTGTGAGAGTTGGTTGGGCTCCTTTGTGTGGCATGCTTCGGATATATATGGATTTTGAGGTTAGGAGAATGTTTTTTCGTTTCTTTTATTTATTTTTTTGAAATGTTTGCTGAGTTTGAGGTTCAATCTTTGGTTTAAATTAGGGGTGGCAACATGCATGAAAATCCATGATTACAACCCAATCCATCTAGTTTTGTGTTGGGTTGAGTTTAATATTTTTTAATATGGATCCAATATAATTTTATTTAAATAAATTTAAATAGATTATGAGTAATGGGTCTTAAATTAATGAGTTCTTCATGATTAATTTTTTATTAGGTTTTTAAAGTTATTTTAGTAATATAATATAATTGATGAAAGATTTTAGTAATTATAATGATGAGTTCATTAGGGATCCTATATGGGTTGGTGACGAGTTTTAAGTAAGTTGATGATGGGTGGGTTGGCGATGGATTTTTAAGTGAATTGGTTGTGTGTCCTATATGAGTTGATAATGGGTCTTAAAGAAGTCTAACCCCATGATTTAATTAAGAAAAAATTATAACAATATTCCCCGAGGTTTGGTATAATCACGAACACCCTTCGTTGTTAAAAAAATTACTAATACCCTTGCAACTTCTATTTCCGCCCGCTGATTATCCATCCCAAATTCCAGATTGAAATTGATCCACAAGGATCCCACTTGTTACCCCTCCTAGTTAGATGTGCTGATACGTTCGTGAATCTTTACGAAACATTCAAAATTCTACCTGCAAAAATTCTGACAAAAGATGTGTTTGGGATGTCTGGAGCAAGACCATAATCTTGTAATATGATGCTTGCATGTGTTTTACTGATTAAAACAAAGAGACGTGGATCGGTTCATGAGTTTTTAACCATTTGTATATGCATCATTATTACGCTAATAATTAAGGCTCAAATGATTTTGAGACGGGACGTCGCAAAAAATTGGTGGAGTGGAGGGGATTGTGAGGTCCGTTTCCGCAGTATATGTGGTGCTGCGCAGGTATGGATTCCCGGGCAACGATCGACATAAAATCAGAAGGGGTCTACATGTTAGCTATTGAACTCAACACAAAGGTTGTAGCAGTCCCAGTTTTGTGGAATGGTGGGTCTATATGTGTGCATTGTGGCCAGCTATATATCTAGTTGTGGTATCCCTTGACGATCACTTCTTTCCATAGTTGGAAGAGATTTTGGCCCCTGGCCCTTGGGTTTTCTCAAAGCCAAAATTGATTTCTGAAAGATTTATGATATTGGAATTAAAATAAAGAATGTTTGTGTCACCAACTCTTGATATTTTGGTTGTTTATAGTGTATATACTAGCAT
>NC_026154.1:4505002-4513211 GCF_000512975.1 Sesamum indicum
TCGGCCGAATGTGCATGAATCATATGGTAAGTGTATTATACTTATTGTATGAATTGATATATAGTCCAGAAAATTGACCAATTATCTCGATAATTGATTTGGTTCATGTGAAGATTAAAGTTCTCCAAGTACATTTTACAGATAACAAGGGTATCAGGTTAATTGCTCCGGTCTTATCGTTTTTCTGACGAGGCAATGCCCAAAAAGTTGGGCTTCGTACTAGCAGGTCCAATACAGAACAACCCGGTCACCATGTCAGCCATATCTACAGATTATAGGCCATGTCACCATAAAAGGGCGCCAGTAGAAAGGTTGTAACTAATTGGATCTGACAGATGGAAGAGATACTTAACTAGCTGCCTATATTTTAGATTGACTTGGCAAAATCTTTTGTTGGGTAACTCCAATAGCTGGATAAGTCCCATTATTAAAAAATAGTTATCCCAACCGCCTTCAACGTTTCTTGAACTCTCAAAACCTGTTCCTATAAATAGAGAATTAGGTGAATCAACACAGTAACTAAACTTACTCATACAATAAGGCTGCTAGGTTTTCTCTCCACATTTCCAACATTTTTTTTTGTTTTCACACTTTTCTACATTTGCTCACTCCATATTCGATTTGCATAGTTTATCCCATCTCAATCTCATGTTTCTACTTAAATTCCTCATTTTATTTCATCGATCTCTTACTAACTTAAGTATCAGAGTGTTTATCCCTCATTTTATAAGTTAGTCCTTTAATAATTTTAGGATTTTTCGAAAGATCATTCAATCCTAATGGTGCTACTTAGGGGTGTTCAGTTCGATTAAACCGATCGAACCAAAAAATTTGGTTCGTTTTTTTTTAAATAAAAAATAAAAAATTAATTTTCGATTCAATTTTTTCCATCCCTATTTGGTGATTGAACCGAATTGAAAATTAAATTTATGTATGTGTGTTTATATATATATATATATATATATATTATTTTATTAGTCACACACGTTACACATTGTCCTATTTTGATGGTAGAACTCCAATTCAATTATCTATATGTATTATTTGGATATTAAATATTATAGGTGTACTATTAAATATGAATTTAAATTAAATGAATGGATTGTTATTGTGTTCTTTTCTTTTGATTTGAAACTTTGAATTGTATTTGAAAATATTCTTTTTATTATACATTTTATTTTTTTAGATTTTGATATTTTGGTACATGTATTTTTGAATAAAATTAAGAAAATAATATATATATATATATATATATTAAAAGAATCGGGTTTTTTGATTAAAATATATAAAAAAAAACTGAACATGGTTTTTTGATTAAAATATAAAAAAAAATACATCTTACACTAAATTTTCGAAATCAAAAGTTTTTAATCTCTTGTGGAATATCTTTGAAGCAAGGTCATGCCCCTAAACAGCAGCCTGTGATTATGGGATTAATAATAGTCATTATGTATGAATTCCTACAAAGTAACAAATAATTAATCATTAATAACAAATATAATGCAATAATTATAAAATAAAATTATAAACAATCCAGAATTTAAATTATCTTACAAGATAAACTTCGGTGTAATGAAATGTGGAGTAGTTATTGAAGGGACATTATTCGATGCAGCTTCAGGTATGGATGCAGATGGTGGTGGTGGTGGTGTTGCTGATGAGTATACTACCGATAATGATGATGGTGATGGTGATGGAGCTATATGCGCATTTCTCATCCCAACATGAGAAGGGGGTAGAGTATGGGATAAAGAGAGTGTCTCTCGAGCTATAGGAGAAGGTGGAATATGTGGTGGAGTAGATGATAGTGCAACCGTATGACCCTTACCTCCCTTAGATCCTCCACGTACCATATCTATACGAACATAGTAAATAAGAAAAGATAACTTAGTTGTATTAGTTGTAACATTTATTAGTTTGATTAAAACTTTAAAATTCATAATTTCCTAAATTTAATGTTCATAGTTTGTTTAGTTCATAACTTTTAGTTAATAGTTGATGGCTTTTAAGTTGTTAGTTCATCCATTTCACCAACACATTCATCCCTTTCATCTCATCAACACAATCATCCCATTCACCTCATTAACAAACTAAACAGTATACATCCCTGTCGGCCTCCCTCCCCTTCCCCGGAAACCCTTCCATAATGTTTGGTTTTGTTTTTAACTTGTTTTTTGGTATTTTGTGGAGATAGAGAGAGAAAAACAAAGATAAATAAAAACAAGTTAGAGATAGTGTGTATGTTTGGATTTGTTTTTGGAGATAATATAAAATAAGTTGGGTATATTTGATGTTGGGTAGTGAGGAGACAAAAAGTACTGTTTATTGTCAAATCATGTCTTTTTTATATGTATTTATATATATATGTATAAAAATATATATAATTTATTCATAAATGAAGAGAGAGAAATTTTAGTTTTGTCCCTCACTCACTATTACAAAATACCTAGAAACGAGACAAAAATTGACAAAATATTGAATGCCAAACATTGCTTCGAGTTTGGGCCATCTCGGGGATGGACCAAAAACGAAGCCAAACATAATGTTCGCCTTCCCCTTCCCCTGAAACCCTCCCCTTCCCTTTTCCCATTACCGCCACTACCTTCCCCAGAAACCCTTTCGCGTCGCCACCCCCTACCCCAAAAAACCCTTTCCCATTGCCGCCCCCTTCCCTCATTGCTGCCCCCTTCACTCGACGCCGTCCATCCATCACCGTCACTGTTGTTGCCCTCCGCCTCCATCGATCGCCATTCTCCTTTCTTTCTCTCTCTTTGTGTATATCTATAATTATAATTGTAATTGTAATATATTACATATAATATATTTTGTTAAAATTTATATAAGTATATTGATATAAAAATATAATTTTAAATTCACACCATTGATCTAAATTTAAATAAAATTTGAATTATTAATCTACTAGTTAAATTTGAACTTTAGATTCAAATCAGATCCCATAGTTCTTGAATAATGTTACAAATATAATTTTATTAATTTAAAATTTAAAAAAAATAAAAAATTAAAGATAAAGCGCGTACAATTCACAAAATCGCACAAGAGGTGTAATTTATTTATTTAAATAACATAAAAAAATAAATTGATATTCATTTTTTTACATGAAGCAATTTACTCATTTAAATATCACCAACAGTGGTATGTATTTTTCCCAATTTAAAGCCATAGGTAGATATTATATAAAGGACCCACGTACACATAATCTACGGCACTCTGAGATAGTTAATTAATAGGACAGGGAAAAAAAAAACAGACAAACGTACGTGTGGACAATCAATTGAAAGTGAAAAGGGAAAATGAGGAGTAAAAGGTGTGGAAGTTCACTTCACAGTCATCCCTCCACCACCACTTGTCGGATTCTTTGATCATATTTAATATATAGAAGGGAAACGTTAACAAATCAAGATTGATTGTTGTCTTATTGTGTTAATAATTAAAAGTTTATTGAAAAAGCAATCTTGATAAAGATGGCACACGAACTCTACTACTTTTGCACAGCAAACACACAGTTGCAAAAGGAAGACAGAGACAAGACAAGACAAACTTCTCCTGAAATCCAGTAAAAGTAGGTAGGTAAAGCCTCAACTTCAGTTCTCTCTCTCTCTCTCTTTTTGGGTTTTAGTTTCCATTGTTTTTGTCTCAATATTTTTGTCTTAATTGAAGGATATAATCACAGCCCAAATTGAGCTATCAACCAAGACATAAGGGTTCTAATTTCTACGTTGGAGAGTGTATCTAAAAATAGAGAGGTGGAAGCAACTATTTTGTAGACAAATTAAGATGAGTTACCCCTTCTTGCCCCCTCCCCCAACCCAACTTCCAACCTTTCTTAAATTATAAGGGCAAAAATTAAGATGCATAGTTGATCGGGTTAGGTTAATACGATTCAGAATCATTGAACCAATAAAAAAATAGACTGGTTGTGCCCAAGTCCACTTGGGATTGGGTTGATCGTAGAAATCAATACCCGGACTAGCCCAACCTAGGTGGTCCTAGGCCAAGCTTGTTGAGCGATTTTTTTTTTTAAAGTTCATTATATATTTTTAACTATTATTTTTTTATATATAAATTTTTGTGCGATTTAAATTATTATTTATTTATTTCAAAAAATAATTATAAATTTAAGTAATTATTTATAAAAAATTTTAATATCATAAAAAAAAATTAAACAAGCACATCTGGACCTGATGCGGGCTTGGTCCGGACCTCAATAGGGCCGATCCACAGGTTGGGCCTGAGTTTAAAAATAGTTTCAATTGGGGCCAGCTTAGAGGCCTAGGATCACCCTAAAATCGGCTATAAACTGTAGTGGTTGGTTCTGGGACGAACCTTTTTGAGTTGGTCTGTGCCGGTTCTGGGCAGACCCAACCCACTGTGCACCTTGAGTCGAAGAGATTTGGTAGGCCAAGTCCAAGCGATGTCAGCCGCTAGGACTTGACTGTGCTTGTTTTCGCCTTTGCATGCGCCTTTACTTCATTAATGAAATATTTGAAAAAGGAATAATAAAACAAATATGTATAATTTCTTCAATTCTTTTATGATTTTTTCTCCCCTAAATTGATGCTTTTTAGCTGAAACAGAAAATAGGGGCAATTTCTTCTTCCAACAAGTCGTCAAATTCATGGATTCATTCAAGGGAATTATTAGGAATAATCCCTAATTTTGATTATTTAATGACCATTTGATTGTCTCTTGAATTGTATGATTTTGTAGACTTGAATTCTACTCCTTTGATATGTGTTCTTGAAGAGGAGAGTCATAGTGCAATTAAACATCTTTGATGTATCTCTTAATTATAAATTTTTAAGGGATGTTTACATCATCTATTTTTCACAACTTTATTGACTTAATTAAAAAATGTAACTCAATTAGATAGATATGATGAGTTAATATTTAGTGTCTAATCATACTCTAATTAACCATATTTTCAAACTAATTAATATGATTGCCTAATGATTTGAAAACTTTTACCTATGTGATAAAATTAAAAGCCACTTCACATTCAATAGCACAAACAAAATTTTAAATCCCACACCGTTACTTTATAAAAAAGAGTAAACTTGAAATATATATAAATCACATTTGAAGAAAGTAAAATATCAATTTCATAATAATTTGATCGATGAGGGACTAAAGTGATACGAAACGCATAGTTGAAAGGGGTAAACTTGAATTTACCCTAAAAACAATATTATTGTATGTGATATACATTTTGGTTATTTTGTTTTTTTTTATAGAAATTATCTATTATAAAATACATTAAATACTAATTCAGTCAAATATATCAATAAGTTTAGATACTTAAACTCTACCAAACACATCAACAATTTCATAAAAACAAAAAGTATAAACTACAAACCGATTAAAATAATTAAAATTGCAAAAATTATAAAGATATAAAATTAAAATACTAAAGTTAACGGACAAAAAAATTGATAAAAATGAGCCTATAAAGATAGTGCCCAATTTTAAAAGGTCAAAATACACATGCATTTTTTCAACTAAAAGGGTGAATTTGGATGGTAAAAATGATTGAAATAGCAAAAGTTATTAAAATCATGATCCAACGCTATTTTAGAAAGTTGAAGGATAAAAATGCCAAATAATCTAAATTATTGGACCAAAAATATATTTAATCCAATTACAAGCACTAAAAAAGTATATATCTTTTTTACATTATAAATAACTACAAATTAAAAAATATAATATTTATACTTACAATGATAAAAAATATAATATTTATATCTATAACGATCAAATAAAACAAAAAAAAATTAAGTTTTTAGTTTTTACCATAAATATTAATTAATATTTATTGTAATTTTAACTATGATCAAAACAAAAGTCGAAGTCGAGCTGAAAAGACAAAGAAAAAGGACTCAAAAGTCAAGATAATAAGAAAGGAGGGGGGGAGAGAGAAAGTGAGTGAAACTGTATTTTAATTGTGATTTGGGCAGAAAAGCAGGGGTGGTGATGCAAATTTGGCGACAAATAATAAGAAAAAAAGGTAAAGGTGGTGATTTTAATTTGTTTGCTTTTTCCTTTTCTAAAATGTGTATAATAAAACAGCCAAAGCAGTGGTTTCCAAAAAAGTTAGCCAAACACCAATTTTGTATATGTTTATGAATGCTTTAAGTTCTTGCCTTAATAATAATATGTTTAGTGACAAAATGGAGATTCTAACATTATTTATTTAATACAAGATTTTGGATTTGGATTCATTTTATTTTTTTGTTGGGCTGTTCTGATATATGTGTTGACATAGACTACCTCAATATTTTTAATATTTAATAAATTGAATTATATAGTTAAGGATCAATTACAGCCACCTCCACGAGGCCTGATATAATTACAAATATCTTCTCGTTGTTTGAGAAATTATGAATATCATAATAATTCTGATGACTGTCTAATACCGAGCCCATTCCGTCAACCTCTGTTAGGTTTTTGTTTCAATTTTTATGGTGAACTGACCAAAATGTTCTTCTGAATTATGAACTATAATTTTATATAACATTTTGAATTTTTTAAAATATTTTTACTAATAGTCCTTATGGATGATTTATTTTACCTACCCTCAATTTTTTCTATATTTTTTAAATATATTTTTTATTTTTTAAAAAGTTTCAATAAAGGTAGAATAGTAATTCCCACTTCACCATGTAGGTTTTTTATTTGGGAGGAGAATCCATAATTTTTTCAAACAATAAGAAGACATTCGCAATTATGCCAAATCTCAAAAGGAGGTAGCTGTAATTCATTTTATAATTAATTACTTTTAGTAAATAAAATAATTCCAAAATGTGGGATTAGTAAGTTTTTATGAAATTAAAACATTTCAAAATTCAATTAAATATTACAAAATCAATTCGTGGATGCAGACATAATATACATACATATATATATAATTAAATATTAATAAACATCCCAATTAAAGTGATTTGATTTTGCTTCCTGAAATCCTGGTTTCTTGCTGCAAAGTGTGTGATGCTACTCATCAAGTGGGGGTCACCCTCTAAACATTATTAGAATAAATACTATAATATAAGATTCAAATTGTCAACGAACAACATTACAATGGGAATATATTAACAATGATGATGCTAATAATGATAATATAAATAATACCATTTAGCATAGGTAATTAAAGAAATATCATTCAAATATATATGACCTGATGCCCCCCCCCCCCCCCACAAAAAAAAAGTGAATTGGTTATATTAATTTAATTAATAATCCTAAAAAGTTTATGATTTTTGAGTCGGATTTTGCTTACGCTATCTTAAAAATAAGAATTTTTAATTTATGGTATAAGAAATACTTTCTTGGGATTGATCATTATTTTTCATCTATCTATAAATGCTTTAAACTAATAATCCTGAATGAACTTTTTTATGCGTTTTAAATATAATGACTAAATTGGAATTATATATGCCAAAGGATAATGTCAAGTTTATATTATTTTTTTGCTCATTATAAATTTAATATATAGAAAGGTTTTAAATTCTTATTTACATAGAAACTTTACTAAATATTTTATTTTTTTATTTTTTAAATTCAAGCACACGCATTCGTTGGCCAAAAATGCCAATGTAATATTAAGTATATATATATATATATATTAAGTAGTGTAATTTCATTTAAAGATAGCAACTAACAACATCTAATTTCTATTACTTTTTCTTAACATATTTGTATATACAATTTATTTCTTGATGTTATTATGATTAGAAAAAGGGTATTTTGCACTAATACTTTTCTTTCCACAAGTATATAGATATAATATTTTTTAATTCTGCGTATAAATTGAGTGCATTCGATTGTTAGTTCTAGACGAAGCAACAAAAAAATCTATCCTCGAAGAATTCTAACTCAAATTGAATTTGGTCGAATTTGAATCAATTATATGACAAATACACTATATTTGTCGTGTAATTATTGTACAATTTCAAAGAAAGTGATGAAACAACTTGTGGAAAAATGTTGCCCACCCCTCTTCATATAAATAATAGAGTAAACTCCTTGATACACTAGAGACACAAACCAACCAACAAAGGAGTGAGAGCAATGGATGCAAATCCCCACAGCTCTTACACAGAACCGGTGGAAGAAGAAGATTACATCAACATGGAAGTGGATTCATCACTCTCCAGCAGCATCTTCCGCCGTCACTCCTCCACCAAAGAGTTCGAGT
>NC_026154.1:4513221-4627620 GCF_000512975.1 Sesamum indicum
CCCACTTCCCCCGCCGACGAGCTCTTCTACATGGGCAAACTCCTTCCTCTCCACCTTCCTCCCCGTCTCGAAATGGTCCACAACATACTGCAAAACTCCGCCTCTTTCCACTCCAAATCCAAACCTTTCGAAGACGACGAACCCTTCACCACTCCACTCTTCATGACTCCCACAGCCAACACCCCTTTCGAGTCCTGCAACGTCTCGCCGTCCGAATCTTGCCATGTTAGCAGAGAGCTGAGCCCGGATGAGTATTTTCTTGACTACCAGGAGAAGAAGTCCTGGACCAAGAAACTCAAGCTGATCAAACAGTCGTCGAGTTCCAGTATTGGCTCTAAGCTCAAATGGACTTATCTCAAATCATTGTTTACTAAGTCTTCTGGCTGCTCAGATGACTGCTGTGCTGCGGGCGAAAGGCCGCTTCCAAAAGCCAAGCAACATGGGAATGGCTATTCAAAAAGTGTTGAGCCTTTCGGGAAAATTAAGTACAACAAAGGCAGCAATTTCGTGGAGGAGCATCGTAGAGGAGGAAGTCATAGAAGATCGTTTTCCGGGGCCTTCAAGAGGCTTTCAAAGCCCAAGACGTCGGCCATTTCGCCCTCGAATTCCAGCTCTGAGAATTGCAATCGGCAAGCTTTTAACAGCAATAGCAGCTCCAGCTCGGAGCTTGACAACCCGATTCAGGCAGCTATTGCTCATTGTAAGAGGTCTCAGCAACAGCTTTACTCGAGACAAATTGCGAATGAACTCGGATTTTGCTCGGTTTCTGCTTCTTCCAGGGTGATTTACGATGAGCAAGAAAGACCAGGGCTTTGCAGGGGCTGAAAGATCATTGCGGATGGTCAAGTTCTTTTTCTTGTGTTTTAATGGACACCTCAGGTCGAGATTAATGTTAATGGAATGCTGATATTGAAGATAGTAATAGAAATAATTTGTTCTGCACTTGAGAAGTTTAACTATCTCTTGAAAGTATATTCTTTCTCGAGTTACATATTACCTCTCCCACTATCTGTCTCTTGTTTAATCTTTTTTTCTCTTTTTTTTTTTTTAAAAGTTAATATGAACATAAAAATTGGACCAAGTAGTCTCAATTCAGTTCCAATGGATATTCAAATTCAACAAGTTTTCATGATGTTGGAAATGGGATCAAACTTTGGAGTTATTAGGAATGTTTAATTTGCAATAACTTTTATTTTATGGTGGAAATATGTTATAGAAAACAAAGTTGAAAAGTGGTAAAAAGTTGTCGTTAAAGTGTTTGAAAAAACAACTTATATTTACAAATTTACCGTTAAATTGTAAAAGTTGATAGGAAGGTTTATAATTTTTGCCTTAAGTCAGCTTAATTTAAATGGATTAAAAACATTCTTTTCAGCAATAAGCTGATAAGTTCCAATATATTCTGGATGTCGTCGCCCCCTTTCTTGGTGTGAGCTGACACCGCGATGGTCGCCTCACCTTTTCTGGGGCATACGACACCGTCACCCCCCTTTCCAGGGATGAGGGACCGTTGTCGCCTCAAATGTTCTGGGCGCAGCCCTTGCCCCTTCTTGGTGCCGATTTTGGACTGCGAGGCTAGGGTGGTTATGCAATTTGTCCATCTTTTGTGCATGATTTAGTTCCATCATACAACTTCTGAGAAGACGATCAAAATGATAATATTTATCAAAAATAGACGAGAAATGAAAAAATAAAAAAACAATTATATGATTTTGTGAAATTTGGTAAATAGTATGCGATAGATGGCGCTGACTGCTTGCACATCTGTTTAGCTCGTGCAACCTACACACCACAAGGCACATAGACAATGCACACCGAGTTGTTCACCCCTTAAAAATTCTACTTTTTGGGGGGAAAGAAAAATAATCAAAGAGCCAACCAACCCTTTGATTCCGGTTAAATTATTATTTTCGTAAAAAAATAATTTATTTTCTCTATATTGTGTTTTAAGGAGTTAAAAATGACTTAGCAAAGAGAATGTCTCAATTTTTATTGCATTTCCGGAGGTGGAGGGGCGAGCTTAGAATTTTTGCGACCAATGTTGTAAAATACTGTTGCAAATTGATTTGCGATGTATGACAAAAAAAAATTTCATTGCTATAAGTAGCACTGCTATATAGCTACAATTTCATTTCTAAATTGTTTTTCATTGTTGTGCTATCAAAGTTGTTTCAATTTTGCAATGACATTCTGTTGTAAATTTTACAACAAAATATTTTACTAAAATTCGTTGCAAAATCATTTTTCGGTTACAACGACATTTGCAACGAAAGTCATTGCAACACATTTTTTTGCAATGAAATATTTCAGCTACAACCCGTTGCAAAGTTTTTACTTGCAACAATATTTGTAATTTAATTGTTCCCAAAAAAAAATCCATAATTTTGATATTAAATATTTAATAATAAAATTATATTTAAATTGCCGTTAATAATTTATAAATTCAAATATGACAACACTTAAGCAGAAATACATTTAATAAAGATAATTTAATATAATCCACAAAATAAGTGTAAAATTTTAAAGTATCTGTATTTAGAAGGGGGCATTATAACCATTTTCACAATCCTATGGCGGTGTTTGGTCGGATAGGGATATCGAATTATTATTATCGATATCCTTGCCTTTGAGCCTAGACCCAAACCCACACCTATATATGAAAATAGCATATAGAGACCCAATAATACCCATACCAAAGTTTTACCAAAATTTGTTGAATCTCTCCCTTGGTAAAAATCAGAAAACTGCCCCACGCCATCACTGGCGACCCCCGCCAGCATCGTCCTCCTTCCTTGTCACCGACGGCAGCAAACAGCGCTGGAACACGCTCCCACCTGTCCTTGAACCTTTGTGAAATAAGGCCATAGCCCTATAGTAGTCTGCAATAATATTCTTAGTGACCTTCTGAATATGAGTAAATGGCATAGGGTGTCAATGTATATGGTCTGTTATTTTATCTTTTTAGGATGACTAATGGAAATGATGATAATGTGATATCCTAATTTATATTTTTCTTTAATAGATTGATGTAGTTGGTCAAATGAATTGTAATTGTATTTTATTGGGCATCTATGTTTGGGATCCATTTTTAGGACCATGTATTTTGGGAATATGGTTTGTTACTTATTACCATATTATAAAATTATCTCAACATGATACACTCAAATACACGACTCATTTTTATATGTTGATGGAATGCGCTTAATATGGATTTGATGTAATTTTTGTTCTTGATTTTTTGAAGATGATTATTAGCTCAAATGCAAAATTCTCCATCTCATTGAAATAAAGAAAATAAAAAAAATTATTTGGATCCAAATTAAAATCGTAGAACAATACCTAACATTACCCTTATCGATGAAATAATATTGAGATTTTGAAATTAATTTTTCTTTTTATCATTTGTCTTTCTTTCTTCTTCTTTTTTCCCTTTTAATTGTTTTTTTATAACTCATTCAAAGTAATTAATTTCTATTTTTGCTTTATATTTTATTTTTTGTAATAAGTAAGATCATTTTTAATTTATCTACTTTAATTTATTTTTTGATGGAAGATGAATTATATAATACAAATAATACATTTAAGTGATTCTTTATTTTTATAATTATATACAGTTGGATATAGGTAAAAAGTGATTTATATATTTAATAAAATGTCATAATAATTTGAAAGCTATCCTCATAAATACAAAGCTTGGTAAGTAGTTGTATGTGTATAGAAAAATACCATTTTCAATGATAATCAATATAGGACGAAAAATAAAAGTTGTATTTTACGTAAAAGATTCCTTTATAATATAAAATATTTTATTTAGTTTAATATACATATACCGTGCTTGTCAAGTAACTTTTAAGCCAGCAGATTTGGGGATTCGTGCTAACATATAGGGAGCATTCGACAGTTTTGCCAGTCATCTCAAACTTAAGGCTAAACGTAAAAAGTTTGAATATGCTCAACACCCTTACACGCCACTCAGTCTAAGTCCAACTAAGGTAGAAGCTTTCATAAAAGAACTGGTGTTACACAAAGACAAAGCAAGAAATTAACAAGACTCTGAAATATTACCAATGAAAGGAGAGTGGAAAGAACCTTAGTTAAGTGCTATAATTGTCAAAACATGTGTTGCTATACCTGTGACTACACTAAACCGAGAAGATAAGGCATATTCCTAACTTCATGTTCTTTTGCTTGTTCACATGTTTTTATTGTTAATTCTCTCATTCGTTGTATTATAGACACACGTGCAACGAAGACATTGGGATTGAACACATGTAAAATTTTCATCAAGGGAAATGACGAACTGCGAGGTGGTCCTTAGAATCAGTTCATACAAGCAGTCTGACTTACAGAACGGGTAGGGTGAATGAGCCTCTCACTGAGTGCATGTGCCGTCAGCAAACTAGGAAGTGGAGTGGCTGATTTTGGCTATAACACTGATTATCCAACCAATTCTAAAGTGGCTCCCGTGTGTTGCTCTCCCAGTTCTCCATCAATTCACACACTTTCTTCACTCACATTGACGCTGGAGATGTATTAGGAGAAAGAATAAAAATTGTGGCCGCTTGAGCAGAAAAGAATTTTGGCACATGCTCGACAGCTGATGCTGACAAGCATAGGATGGAGAGAAGTGTTAGATAATAGATCATGCTAGTTTGAGATTAAAGCCCCATAGACAAAGTTCATTGGCATTAATGAAGAACCCCAAGTCGGCTCCTAGGTAGTATGGGTCGAATCACACTCAAAAGTTGCCTTTACCAACAAATTGCACAAGTTTCCAGTAGTTTGGCATATCTCAGCTCAAGGAAGCAGCTGTAATATATACCACATATCCATGTTTGATTGGAGAATCATTCGCAGAAACCAATTGGTGAACCGAGGGGAACGACGACCCAGCAGCGGCCATAAGCCAATCCCAGGTGATGTTTTTGCCAACAAGCCTAAGATTCTGAGTGTTGCCAACGCGACTCATGGATTTATCCATGCACACGGAACAAGAGCCGCCTCTCTAGCAAGAAGCTGTACACCAAATTACATGGCTCTCTCAAACTTATGATGCAATTCCAATTTCATCCACATCGTCTGTGATATAAACACAACTAGATTATAATTAATGAGCACCAACGGGAAAACCCAATTTCTTCTTTTCCTTCTCACTCATTTCTACTTCTTCACCTATTCCAACTTGTACATAACAAGGCATGACTAAAACCGCGACAAATGAAGCTAAAACCTATCACAGAAGAAACAGACCAATGCGTGTTTACGTAATGAAAGGAGAAACAAAATCTATACAGATTTGAAAAAGAAACTCTACTTGAGCACCAGTAAACACATCACCAAGACCGTCAGTAAAATATATGTACACACGGTGCTCCTATCTGAGATTCAAGCTGGGTGACCATGTTATGCATAATCTACTCTTGTGGCCAGACTGCAAATCCTGTTGACATGCACCACTAAGAGTGAGATCAAACTTTCTCTGAAGATTTTGCACTTCGGATGAATTAGGATGTCAAACCATAAATTCTCTCCAGTTCAAAGACTTATTGGTGTTCCTCACATGTAATTCCCAAAAACTGCAACTACAAGAAACAAAAAGATCAGAAGTGATCGTCAGATGAAAGAACGGTAATCTAAAACCCTCTCCAACCAATCTTTACTTCTTGCTAAATAACAATAAGTTATTTGATGTGTAAGATGTTAAGAGCTCCAGACAGGAAAACATATCCAATCATTTTGAACATGAAACTTCTTATGATGGCAACTAAACAGCGTTTATAAACAAGGGATTATATCATCAATGAACAAGCATAGAAGATTTTATGGGATTACATTGAAAAAGAAGGCAAAATACCTGAAGATGGCTTAAAAGCCGATCTTTAACGCATTTCAACATACAGAAGCAACTTTGGCTGTTCACATATGCTGCAATTTCATAGTATTCGGCAAAAGGCAAAGCTTGACTTCATTTCCATGTGGACTTTCTCAGCATTTCCTTGTAGATTGAATGTCACTCAATGCGGCCTCCACCACAATATAAGAAAGCTTAGCACAGATAGAAGACAAAATATCGCTCCAATGGTATTTTCAAGAATATCATCTCGATATTCCAATTTTGCTTAAAAGAACTAAAGATGCACTTCAGATTTCGACCAACGATATAACAGAGCATCAGCTATTCCACAGCTTAACCATTTGCCACCATAGCAAGACGTTGAACATCAGGAGTAATGAACGGAATTCTCCAATCGGCCATCAAGAAGATGGTAGCTGTTTGTGTGACAAGTGTATTATTCATTCGAGAGCTGAAGCAACCCACGCATCTGGAGGTACGGATTTTCCAATAGCTTCTCGTTGTTGCTCTATAAAAGAAGTATAAAGTATCTTAAGCACTAGATAAAAAATCATGATCATAAAATGCGCACATGGAATGCTACTGATGCTTGGTGCACAATAACACCAAAATCCCCCCCATCCCACCCCCACAAGTTTATGAATAGGCAAAATGTAGGTTTTCCAAATTTGATTTCCTTTATTACGTTCATGTTTCTAGTGTGCATACAATCCGTTTGTTCATTCTTGTTACTATATATTCAATTAATTATGATGTGATTTCCTCCTGCAATGCTTAGGGGTGACTATGTAAAGTTTATATTGTTACTGATAGGAATATGTTGTGATATCTGAAAATGTCGATACATATATGTATAGTAATTATAATTTTGATAAGAATAATATATATTGACTTTTGTATAGAACATAATTCAATTAGTTACCTCTTACTTGATTATCATACTAAATACACTATTTTAGAAACAATCCTACAAGTTAGTGCTAGTACAAGAATGCAATATCATTAGGTCTATTATCAATAACTTAGTACAGCTATATAATAGTCTTTCTGGATTAGGAATTTGGGATTGATTGTCGTCTTAAAAATCATCACAGTTGTTCTCTTTTTCATATTCCTTTCTTAGACATTTTCTTTTTTTATATTCTATCTTATAGCACGAAGTAGAAGTGCTTGAATAAGAAATTCTTATAGGATAGATGCGGGGATGATTATATCCTCACCTTATATATATCAAAAGATAAAAACCAATAAAACTACTAATATTTTCATCTTCAACTACTCTAATTCAACAACTTTACCAGAGGTATCTTGAATAGTAAAATACAAGGACCCCGCCTTCTACTGAGGGGCAAAATTAAAAATCCACTTAATTGTTTTACTGAAATCAACATTTTCCATCTAGAGGCCTAATGGCAGGGGCATCATTGTAAATGGAACAGAAGGAGTCTAAGTCTCATTTTTCAAAATTAGAGAAGGTAAGTATAATTGTGCCATTAAATTGGGGTCTAAGTGGAACTAATCCTAAATAAAACTTGTGGTAAGAAGGAAACAAAGTAGTGCTTTCAAGGAAAGAAGGAAACAAAGTAGTTCTTTCAAGGAAAGAAGGAAACCTTTCATAAGCATTCACAATGTTAAAGCATCCTATTTATTTCAACATATTCCTTCTTGCAAGGGACACAAAAGAGAGAGCAGGCCCCAATGTTTGGGAACTTGTTACTGCACTAGAGTAGAAATATCTTTGGCAAGTCTGATAGAAAAATTGACTAAATCATGATTCAGGAAACTACTTTTGCCTGGCACTAGTTGCATAAACAATTGTTGCCTGAAATTGGGCAAAACTCTGACATGTAACCTATGTTTCTTCTCTGGGATAATTACAACTACTTCCCCTTAACTCTGGTCTAATTACAGGTAGACCACCTCACATTTGGCAAGTTAACCCATCTTTCCAGACAGTAATGACCATTACGAAACCTGTTAGAGAACCTAACATTTTTCCTTTAATCTTCATAAAAATTACAACTCTCCATAAGAACCTCCTCTAAGATTTGTCAGCCCTTGTAATCTTGTCATTCCACAGTAAGACCCTACAGTTTAATGTTTCTCTAAATAATAAAGCATACGAAAAATATAGAGGTACTTAAGCCAAGCCATTGTCTCTCTTAGTTGAACATTAAGCCAAAATTAGAATGTGAAGCAAAGAAATCAAAAACTTGCTGACTGTTACTGATCAGCTGTAAAATAAATTGGTTCACCAATAGTCCAGTTAGCATGGCTCATGAGGTGAGGTCTACCTCTACTTTATACTCAGTCTGAGTCATCAAAATGGACAATAAAAGAGGAAGCATGAAACCAAGTTTTCTGTTCAGGATAATCTTTCATTCTATGTTTTGCAGCATACTCTTCAAAGCACGCTCTTATCCAAGATCCTGGAGGTGGTAAATAATGTTTTTTTCTTTTTTTTACTTTCTGGTGACAGATATATGGTTGTTTTAAACAAAAGAATTACTCACTAGCTAAAACAACATAGCCCTCGAAAAGAAACATTTATTTGATTAAACATTAAACAAGAATTCACCTGCTGAGCTCTTGAAACTAGATTATGAAGCATGCGTTGATAACTTTCCGGGTCGTCTGTCATCATTCTCTGCAAAATATAAATTTAATTAAATTTAATATATTCACATTTCACAGTTCACGTCAGTAGAAGAGATCTAATACTTGCCTTCAAAAGAAAGGTTGAAGAGTAATATGCCACTCTTGCATCTGTGTCATCCAACAATTCCCTGCCAAATATACATACAAAGTTTTAGACAACAATTGAAAATGAGCCCCTTCAACAATTGGTTTCAGCTGAAAGATACCTGAAGAATTCTTCCCCTCCAACCTCGATGAAAGCAGAAGGATCTGCTGTACATTTACCAATCAAAAGTAGAAGAAGTGTAGCTCTTATATCTGATGTGCCACCTGGAAGATTTCCTCTTCCTTTGCTACCTACAGAAACGCCCAACGCAATATTATCCGTTGCAGCCCCAGCAAGCTGGATCAAAGGCCAATAAAATAATGCAGCAGGAACACGAGCAACCAATTGCATGGGAACAATGGCTTGTCCATGAAGAAGCAACGCTGCCATGGATGCTGTATCACGAATCGGAATATGTACATTTTGCCCAAGTTTGGTGTTGGCATCTCCAGTAAAATCACCCTGGGGAACAGTCTCTGTTCGGGAGAAACTTTCTGCTCCATCTGCCTTACTCTTCCTTTCTGAATTACTAGAATCTTTTATGTGCATCGTATCTCCAAATGGTGTCACACCCGTATGCGCAACTTTCAAGCACAGTTGAGACAATAGAATATCACACATCTGCTCATGGACATCCAAGGAAAGATAAAGCATAAGAAAAATAAGTAGAGGGCATCATTTGTAATTGAAAGATCCACTCAAAGAGATGTAACTGAGGCAAGCAGCTAAGAAGAGTTCATCTCGTAGGTAATCATCTTTATCTCTTTAGTATTAGGAAATAGGAAGAGAAGCAGATCAAATCTCTTTGGCTGCTACTCCCGTCCTAACAAAAGTAAGGCCAGGATGAAGACAAAGTCGGACTGTAATGGCTAGTAGCAAAATAACAGCAGTGTTGGAATCTTCACTAGAGAGGGAACAAGAACGTAGTGTGAAAAAATATAATTGGTCTATGGTCGTGAAAAAACAAATATTAATGTTGGAATGTCCTGCCATCTCCTTCAGTTTTAGAAATCCAGATAAGGATGCATCATTAAGTAACACCAGATTGTTTCACATCCTTCATATCAACACTAAACTTTTAAATCAACAGCAACTCAAGAAGAGCAAGAACTTTAACAAATATCACAGATAATATCCAAAATGATTACCTTCAAAATATTCATCCGATCAGTTTCATTTATTTGAGCCATCAAGGATAAGGCACGGCTCATGATATCTATCACTGCATTTGCTTTCTCGAGACGACTCTTGTCATGTATTTGTGCTGCAGATTGACCACGCATTACATGCTGGACTTCATTCTCATCTAGCAAAAATTTGCACCGCATCAGCAGCCTCTCCAGAACAAACAAAAAGCCCCATCTGATACGGTTGTTTTTCGACTTGAGAAGCCCACACATTAGCCAAATTGGTAAAGGAATATCCAGAGAAGCTAAATAATCATTAACACCAGCAAGCGAAATTTTCTCCTCCAAGTTCTTAATGCTCGAGCAGAGACTCTGATCTCCTTCCCCACTGATTTCTGCAATCAGCAGATCTCCCAACCATAAATGCCCATTGTGGCGATAAGCATGTCGTTCAGAATGAAGAAGAGAATGTAAAGTGGTCCAGCATAGCTTTGCGTTCATGGCAGCAATATTTCCAGGAACTTCAATGCTTTCAATAGATTTAAATGATTTCGTCATCTGAATCATTTCAGCAAACTCTTTGTCCACATGAGTAAATGATCCTATGAGTGTGTCAAACTTCTCTACTATCTTCTCCAATAGCTGCAAGAGGACCATAATTCAAAATACAATTAAATTATGTGGGTGCACAAAATTCTTCTCCTTCATCTATGCCAGTTTGTGAGCCAATCGAGCAATAGGCCACATCACCTCTACTAGATATTATACAGGAAGGAGATCACAGAGTACATTTACCTAGAACACCGAATATCAGGTTCTAAAAGAAAGGTGCATAACTCCAAAATCCATAGAGACTATTAAAGAGCATAACTTTTGTTTTTCTAACCCAGGCTATCCCTTTAGTTAAATAACAATGTAAATCCACCTCAACAAGATATAATGTAGAGTGGAAATAAGATTTAAACAACTATGGATTTAACAAAAGCAAAGTTTGACTTAATGAAAGCACAAATGACCAACTGAAGTTGAAGATCCACAACTTTTGGACAAAACTAGCCTCTTGATCCAGTTTATGCATTAGATCAGTAAAGATGGATGTTGAAAACATGTGAGCAGTCAAACTAAATGACGTAATGAATCAAGTAAAGAACAATGTGTGTTTGCTGAAGATAAAAATTGAGAATTTGATCGCAGAAATAGGTAGAGTAAGGATTTTATAGTCCAAACTGCAAATTCCCGTGAAGGTTTTAGATGTGTTCTTGTGAGTGGTATGTGACATTTGTTGAGATGTATATTTATGCATTTCAGGAAGCCACAACATAGGAACCGCAAGGACAAACTACACAGTAAATGACTACAACAACAAACTGATATAGCAAGTGAAGTATGTAATCTCGAAATGAAATCTTGTATCTCACATGGTAATTTAATGTATCTAAATAGCCAAGATGTGAACTTTCAAACCATACACACTATAGAGGTATTGTTTCCGGACATCGTATTCTTGTTTCTCCTTTCTTTATGTTGAATTATTCCTTACCACCCATTTTGAAGGCATATCTATAACAATCAGAATATTTTCATATAAAGCTGATTATAATTGCAATCTAACCTAGTCTTTGCACACAGCAAAACAAGTCAAGCTAGAATTGTGTAGAGAAAACCAAGAATATTTGGAAATTTACCATTAAAAGCCGATCATTATTAGGATATGTGGACAATGATGTAGAAATTGATCTCCTCAATAGTTCCACGACACCTTCAACGCCCAACTTAACAGAAATATGAAGTGCTTCAGGTGCATCTGCAAGCACAAGCAAGGTAGCAATAGGTCGAACCTCATCATCACTGTACTCAGAAACTCCAGCAGCTAGACATGTCTCATTTATTTTATGCAATACATAGTCGAAAATCACCAGATATAGATTTCTCCTTTCTTCCCTTGAATTCGAAAGCACCAACTGCATTATCAAAACAAACATGCCAATTAACAATATTTTAGAGTGTACTTTGAAGGGAAAAATATTCTACATAAGACTTTTCTTGCATTTATACAAGATCACTAAATTCATCTGAAAATGCACATCCTACATCACTGTCAGGAGTTCAAACATTACGCAAGGAGATACAACTCAGATGAGTAAAGTATTGGAGCATTTTAATTTATGTCAGTTCTGAAAACACATTCCCAAAGTAATAATGAAAATCGCGATTATTTGGTAAAAGAAATCATTATCCTCATCTTAAACCATGAGCCATTATTTTCTTATTCTGAAATGTCAATTAGACCAAAAGTCAGGAGAAAGCCCTAGGTAACAATATGCGCATTATGTAAAGCCTCCTTTCAGAAGCTGTTCCACGTAAGCAAACATTTAACAATGAGAAATGAAATGAAGGCTTCTGTCTTCAGATGCATAAACTATAATTACTAAACAGATATAGCTATTCAGCCAAACTCTAAAGGATGACAAAATATCAGAATCCTTTCCAGCAGCAATTTACTGCATCATTTATGGATTTGACTTTTATGAGTGCATGCAAAGGGTAATTTCTTTGGAATAATGAAACCAAAAGAGCATAGCTAACATACCCCTAGGTGAAGGATGAAATCTTAGCTAATTATGTCAGGGAAAGTTTCAGAAGGCTGCAAATGCAGCCCATTTAATTTCTGCATCTATTGGCATAGATCTTTCTAAACACAATCTAGCTTACAGTTGATAGATCAATACCTCTCCAAATATAAAGTCAATTCCTCCGATCAGATCAACTTGTTTAATAAGAAAGAAAGGGGCAGCTGAAACAACTTTGTCAGGTCCTTCCGGCACTTGATAAAACATGTTTGTCATCATGCAGATAAGCTTGCAATGAACTATTTCTGCCCAAGAGTTTCTTCTACTAATTTGCATGAGTGCCTTAATAACCTGCGAACAAAGGAAAAGCAAGGATAAATGCTTGCCTAGAAACATTTCAAGAAAAAGAAAGTAAAGAAGAGCAAAAGGAAGTATCAGAAAACAGGTAATGGTTAGAACTAGAGAGACGATCCTGTTTTATAGTTAATAATTTTGGAAGAGAAAGACTTTATGAATGATGAAAGATATCATTATACAGATTTATAGTACTGTAATTGATCGTATTTTTAGATTTAATACTGACAAAGCATCAGCAATTTTGGGAACTTTAGCTTGGATCCCAGTATTAGCATCATGACAGTAGAGGAATAACAAGAATATTTCATAAGGATCATGTGGAAGAAAACTTTCCATTTTAGACAGTTAGCCTTTGTTTAGTATTTTGAAATTCAATAATAAATGTTATATAAACTACAAACTTATAGTAATTCAAGTACATGCATATGTATGTAATAGCTGATTTAAGTATGGGGCACCGGGCAGTTTTTCCCCAAAACCCAGATTATACTTGAGACTAGGTTAGGCCCAAAAAAATTGAATAACTAGAGCTGCATCCTCCAAACTGGATAAATTACACCCACCAGTCCCCTTGAGTTTTGACTTGATATAAATAACCTTGTTATTCATAAATTACATCTACAACCATGAGCATATTGTTTAACAAAACACAAATGGAATCAACAAAATGACAAATTCAGAGTTAGGCATCAAGTGATTCTCAGAAATAAAAGTAGTCTATAAGACAATTGACCCTTTTACCCTAACCATGTAGGACGATCTGTGTAATATTTTCAGATTACAAGGGACATTAATGAAATGTACTAAAAAGAATCTCATTTGGCACTTTTCCAGGCGTTTTTTGCATCTGAAATATATGCATACATGTACAGTATTTACATATTATAAGGGATGTAATGTGATACATAGACTTCAAAGATTGTTGGGTAAGTAATTTTTATATCATAAAAGGGGTATTCTTGCAATTGGCTAATAAGATTTTTCGATGCACCTCAACACAGATTGGTACTTTCAGGAAATCTATACATTTTTTACTCCAAATCACATAGTCTTTGCTTACCCTTTTTATTCTTTTCCCTATACCAAAATAAAATTCCTATCCAAGAACGTGTCATCATCATAGCAAGAGAACCAGTCCTTGTTTTTTTCATTTGGGTCACATCTTTTAGTTCCTAGACTAACTTATACCCTAATATTAAAGGACAAGGTGTGCTCTTGATTCCTAGAACTCTGACCTTTATTCTGTCATAGTGACCAATCTTAAATCCATCTCATCCATAAGTGTTATACGCAATTTACACATAATGGGTTTCAGCACTAACTAGAAGTAAAATTTTAGGCAGATCTGCCTCAAGCAAGGTACGGCAATCGACAGATACAGAATTCAAGTTGCATGAAGAGAACATTTGCTCAGAAACCAGCAGATGAAAACAACGCTAGGTTGTAGAAATACTCACACTTATATCAAGACCTTCTAATCTGCTACGTCGAATTTTGCCTCTATCGCAGATGAAATATAGTAAACAGCTTAAGGCAGAAGCCCAGACAGCTTCCTCTTTCTCTTCTATCTGTGAGGTAATTGTGAATTAAAGAGGAACTCTGATATAATAAAGATGAAACCAACTTACAGACATCAATCATTGACAATTAACAAGAAAAATGCCATAACCAAGCAGACAAACATTAAACTGTAACTGCACTAAACATACCATTTAGCTAAATGATGTGAACATGTTTTATTACTTTGGCGCTAAATTTGAATTGTGAATTCACTGTAACAAAACCATGAGCACACTTGCTACAAGAGCTGGAAAATCCAAAAGTTTACTGAAGGTGTTAACCAAGGATAAATGGTCGCTATCAACATAATGATGCAACATCAAATCCAAGTGGGGAAGATATATTAATAGAACATCAATTGCGACATTTTCAAGTTACAAGCTCAGTTCAAATTGATTTCAAGCCTAGAAACCTCATGTTGGAACATGAATAATTAGTATTTAGTTGTTTTCCTAGAATTTTAATTTTGGATTTGCTTATGTCATTTCAGGAATCTAGTCCAGTCGGGGGTATATTGTTGATTTGTTACATAATATTTTCAGTAATTAGGTTGAAAAGCCATATTTCTATTCCTAACAAAAGTTTAGTCCTCACTATAGTAGGAGACATCTTGACGCCTGTAAGTAAGAATGTATCTTTAAGTTTTGATATGGTAGGAAGTTTTGGCTGTGATGCCCAACAGATACTAGGAGTGTTTCTACATTTCCTTCTTGATCTTGATAGTTTCCCATTTGATTTTCTTCAAGATCTGTGTCTGCCGATAGCCAGTACTTCTACAAGATCTTTACTTTCAACCCCTATAAGGCCTTTCTTATCATTACAGGGCATTGGCCTAATTTGCCAACATTAAGAACAAGCCTTCAAGTATTCTATTCTACCTAAACCTGGGTTGGTACTTTATCAATTTGGGTGCAGAACCTAAAAACCCTACGTGTTTGGTCTTTCTTCATATGGAAGCGTAAAAATCGTCATTAAATCTCAGCTACTATGAGATTTGGACCCATGATACATCACCACTTATGGCCTTTTATATCATCCCACTTTTCCCAACCAAACCTCTCTCTCACTTTTCCCATCCATAAAATGACTTCAAATATTTCATCGCCGAGAGCCCAATGGTATATCCAGTTGTCACTAGTGAAGGATGCCTTTGGATCATAGTCCCATAAACTTAGTCTAAACTTAAGTAAACAATTTCTCAAGCAGAAGCAAAAACATGATTGATTTAGAAAATATATATGGTTGAAAACAACCCTCAACACAAGTCAATAACTATAGATTTATTTTTCCTATGTTTAATTCTTGTATTCTTTTCACATTTGTAATTAAAGAACAAATGTCTATACATCATTCTCTCAAAAACAAGTTATTGTTTTGAACAAATTAAGAAAATCTCAAAAGAATGATCATCAGAAAGGGGAAAAAACACAGCATATCAAATCGGTTGCATTTGAAAAGTTAAAACATTCTTGCTAGTTTTCTTACACAAGCCAAAAATGTGATTGGAGCAGATTCTTCCCCCCTTAAAAGAAATTGGAACACCACGGCTTACCATATCCTATGGTAATTATTCATCTAAAGGAATAGTGCCCTCCACTTAATCCACTTGTAGCATCGAGGTCCATCATATTCACAATTTCATCCTAATTTTTAACAACTGGAACCAGCAGATGTTTAGAAGTGGAACAAGAATCATTCCTGATATCTTAACACCAGTGTCTACCAAAAATCCTTGGACTACATCAGAGACTACTTCCTTGGTCCATATCTGAATCCTCCCACATCCTTTCTGAAATGCCCTCTGGAGTTCAATTTACCATCCAAGAGTCTAGTGGTTTCCAAGTGCATGGTTTGACGTCTGATTGTTAACATTATTTTCTAAGATAAAACTATAAAATGCAGATAGGGCACTCCATCAACTCATATAAATCTTCTGCCAATTCAAATTAGGACTCCCAAATACGGGTAGAGGAAATTATATTTTTTTAATACTAATAAACTGAACTATGATTGTCGGTTATAACTTCTGTTGATCCTCTGTATCTGACATCAACATAAAGTACATATAGACGTACCACCATCACCACCACCACACCGGGCCCCGAAGAAGAAAAGCCAATGAAAAGGAGACAAAACAAATATTAACCAGAAAGTCAGAAACCAAAAAACAAAATGGGAACAAAAGACTTATTCATCCAATGCTCATCTTTCCAGTCATTGACAGGATATATACCTGAACAAGATGAAGAAGAACCTCAAAAAGCATGGCCAAAATCCAGCTCTCAAACTTGTCAATAGCTGCGGAATTATCTGTTTTCTTGATTTCAGACTTTATCTTTCCATGTGAAGAAACTTGAGTTCCATTGTCAATATATGATTCCTGGGAGTACTGTTCCTCAATTGTAGTGGAGTCATCAGGTGCTGGAGGCTCCAAAAGATGTGCATGCACTCCAAGGTTAATAATTAAATCAAAAGCTCGAGCCTTTGACATCACGCTAGGAGAATTTAGCATGTCCTACAGTGTTACAGACAAAATAATAATTAGATTTAACTACATGTTTGACATAAAACCATGGGAGAAGCATGCAGCACCTCTAGCAAGGACAGAGCGAGAGGAGCAGCAATCTTTGCATCCAAAACATACCTACAAAACATATCAAAGATGATCAGTTGAAAGTTGAAAAGATCAAGTCAGACAGCTTTGCAATGCAGCCAGCTTTTGTTATGCCCTCCCCATCAGAGATTTTAAGAACCAGATTTGGTGAAGTGAATTCAGATCATTGGTGGCAAGTCAAATTGACTTCTTGTGCCAAATGAAACGAATTCAGGCGTATTATTTGGCCATGAGAAATCAAAGACTTCAAACTAAGAAAGTTGCCAACCCATCCACTAACAAAAGTACCCATCATTGGCACGAAAGAGGATTAGTGGACTAATCTTATTTAAAACAAAGTTGCAATAATTAATACTACAGCATTCACATGTAAAGCTATCTTCATCCACTTATTACCCTATTCACACCAGTCAATACTCATGACTGAATACTTGCCCTCGCTCACTCTGTCATCCCTCGTGACTGAATGCATGGGGCACCCACTCTATCAGTAGCCATGACTCAATACATGTCCTTACCCACTCTTCCTCACAAACACATGTCTGCACGTATGTATACTCCATATATTTAGACACACATATGGAGGAGTGTCGGTGTGCTGGTGTGTGATTGTAAATTCAGAAGATATAAAAAAAAATACGTCAGACCATACATGTCAATTACAAGTTTGACAAGAACGCTCACAGCCACATCCATTGATGGTCTTCCACTGTGTCTTAATTTAGACGAGACAGTCAAGTGATTGGAATTGGCAGAAGATGTTTCGGAGCAAACTGCCGCAATAACCTCGCATACCTCCACAGGGTTTAATCGCAGTGGTTGCTGTTCACTGGCACAAATCAAAAGTATTGAGGGGAAAAAGAGATTGAAACCAACTAATCCAAACAAATATACAGGGTCATTGGATGCATATGAATTAGAAGAGGATGCTGAATGTAATCATAACTCTCAAAGCAATAATAATGCAATAAGTAAGGTATTGGGCATACAAACATACAAATGACTGCAAGTGAACTCAGAGAGGAGACATAATATACAAGATCATTGGATCATATGAATTAGAAGAGGATACTGAATGTAATCATAGCTCTCAATTCTCAAACCAATAATAATGAAATCAATGAGGTATTGGCCACACAAACATACAAATGACTGCAAGTGAACTCACAGAGAGGATATATAATTATCAACAGGTAGTTGATGAATAAAGACACCTGATGAAACGTCTTTACCTGTAATGACGGTATTGAAAAAGCGGTCTTGCGCGTGGGCGAAAGGTGTTCACCGGGGAATCCTCCCTAACAAAAAAGCAGCAGCATCACACTCAGATCAATATTAATTTCTGACCAAATTCAGATAGCATATCAAGGAAAGGAGCAAAATATCTGTTAGCTGATAAGACCTATAGTAAACTTTACTTCCATGGTAAATAGATCATGGATGGACTGTAATAGACATGGTAATCTTGACAACCATAAGGAACATCTCGACCACATAAAGAAAGCTAAAAAAACATTTTGATACTACAATACATGCAAAGTTGGAAAAAGTGCAGAAATTCATTGAGGAGAGCATGCCCCCAAGCCATGGCTATAGGTTATAACAAATACAGAATTGTATTCTTACCTCCTCCAACATCAACAACTTATAATTTCAACTCCACCTGGTCCCCTCAGAAAACATGAAGTATCTACTCCATTATCAACCACCAAGCATCTTAGTATTCCATTATTTAGAGAGAGAAAAAAAAAATACAAGTGCCTTAGAACTTTAAAATTTGGTTTCCCTGTGTCATGTGTGGGGGTTGGACAATGAAGGAAATTGCCAAGTGTAGAAACCCTGGCCACAAGCCCTCCAAATCAACGGGAGAAAGCTTCTATCAGATGACCATCAAAGAGAGAGCGGGAAAACAAAAGAAAGAAAAGGACGCAGAAGATCTATGTTTGTGCATGTGGGTCGGTGGGGGGAAGCAAATTGCTTATGTCAATTGGCCAGAGAGGTTATACAAACACCATGACATTTCTCACATTTGTGAAACACCTTCATGAAGAATTAACAGAACCGTGTTCCAATTCCTTTCAGAATTGCCATCTGAAGTACTACTCAGTTCAGTTAAACAAAACATTATGATGTGCTCATAAAGTTCGGCTATATGGATTGTCTTCCCCCACTTTATTTATCATGGCTTACCTCTGAAACCATAGCAAAAATTTAAAATCCCTTCTAATTATTCACCCATGTTTTGCATTAAATTTGAACTAAAAGTTCAAACTGAACAGGAACTCCAATCATTATTGTATTAAATACATCTGACTTCCACATGTTCATATTTGCATGTACAATACATATTTATGTAGTGGCAAGTGAACGTAGGAGGACCTCAAATTTTTGAAAAGTTTGCAACAAGCATCTTGAGTTTACAGCAAAACTAAAGCCATAAACTATTTCCAGGGATCATTAAACAAGTATAGCTTTTTCCAGACAATAGCCAATCTATGAATTAAACCTTCAATAGCTTATATATGAAACAAATAGTTTTACAACTTAAGATCTAAATTCAAGAGTTCACAAATATTGACCTCACTAACATACAATAAGTGCCTCAGTTTATAATTTGTAAACTGCTTGAGCGTTAGAAGGCGAATTAACTCATATGACACTCCATAATGTTTAAAAAGATATAAATTGAGTATGAGGAAACCTAATAAAATTCACATAAGCAAATCATCATTCTGTCATTGCTTTATTAGCTAATTACTTTGGTACAAGTTTGTTATACACATCACAAGTTAAGAAGAATGCCATGCAGATTTCACAAATAAAATGTGGAAACATGTAATGTAAGTGACAAGAAAATACTTTCAAGCCACATTTGGATAAAGAAAGGATTAAGCAAGACAAACCAGATCTGATTAGCCCCTGGTTTTGAGCGTTTTAGTGCTGTTATTGCTCTCAAATGGGCAAAAGCTGAAGCTGAATTGGTAACTGTCGTCAGTAATGATGGCTGCAACAGCTGATCCAGATAAGGCATGTCTGCACTTCCAAAAACTTTCCAAGTTTCACCCTTCATTTTGGCATCCATGTCCCCAACAAGAAGAGCTGCTGCACCTACTTCTAGGAAATTATGAGCACGCATGTCTTGGATATTCAGAATGTGGTCACTGTAAGTGAGTATTTCCAGAAAGTAAGGTCAAAACACTTAAAGTGATTAATGAATAACAGTAGCTTGAAATAGAAGAATAAGACCTTTTGGGTAAGAGAAGTGATGACTGCTGGTCCCCAGACCAGCGCCATCTGAAAACATCAAGTGCTATAAACTCTAGGTTTCCGAGTTCATCAACTTCTTCAGCAATCGGAGAGTCAGAAACTGATGCAGTAGATGTGTCCTTGCTCTCCAAAGATTCTTTGCCATTTGCAGGACTTAGTTGGGAATTGAATGATTTGCTTAATAAAGATGACAATGATGGCAGCACCTGTCTTGACGCAGGTGCAGCTCCAGCAAAGGCAGCTGGTTGGAATGAGCGCTTTGGGATATATTGAGCCACTAAAGAGCGAACATAATTTAAGGATTTCACAAGTGCCCCAGATGCAAAACTTGATACAGGCAAAGGATTTACATTTTTGGATGGTACTGGATTCCCAGGTTGTTGACTTAAGGAACGTGACCATGGTGCCAATCTCCGATAAAGGCTCACATCACACTCAACAATTATACTTATGCAGAACCGATCAATCTGTAGTAATGTCTCCTCACTGGGCTTATATCTGCAACATATAAAGAGGGCTTGTAAATGAGATCATTAACCAAAGTAGATTCATTAGCACCATTCTCAAGGCTTACTTAAATTGGTCTAAAGATAGAAAATTCTATTTATCACCCTTCTGTTAGCACCATGTTAACCTTCTACTTCATTAATCATATGGGTTAACGGCATTATATGTGATGCTATCAAATCATTTATCCTCCTTTCTTCTTGGGTGCACAGGGCAAATATTATTGATTAAGAGCGAAAGAGAGAGTAGACAAATTAGGGCAAGGTAATGCCAAAACTGGGAAGATTACGAAGGTTCAAGGGATAAAGGCATAGCCCCTAAATATTGTTTTATATCCATCAAAGTAAGCCCAAAACACCCACCTTAATACAATAAAGGTAGCTATACAACCTATCACTGCTTGGATTTGATATTCAAACTATTTGCAGAACTACCACTTGTCTTCATTACATCGTCCACCCAGGTTCCACCATGGTCAATGCTTTCCACTTTCATATAATTCTGTTAACACCCATTCTAGTATCTATATCAAACCATTGTGGAACCTGCTTGGGCATTCAATTAGAAACATGAACCTAATCTCTCAAGGTCAATTCACTTTCCAATTGTGATTTCAAATATACTGTACAAAATCCTGAAACTCAGCTCATGCAGTTATTTGGACACATTCCACACCCAGACATGTGCTTAATGCACTGCGTTGTACATGGTACTAACAAAAGATATGGAGCACGGGAAAGAGAGAGTGTTCTGCAGGTGTTTTCATGACTTCCCTTGGAGTATTTCAGATAACTTTTCTTTTTTAATACTTTCAAACTCATATGCACATTATACAAGCACAAACCACCTAAATGTTTGCCAAACTGCCACTTGGGAATGGAGGGAGGCATTTCACGTTTGGGTGTGCGCACATGGCGTGGGGCATATGCCCAATAATCCCATATTTAAAATGTGCTCTTTTGGACTTGATTTCATCTGTTTTTGAAAAAAGTATGGTCCACACAACAACATTACTTTATGGATTTTAAAATGAAAGAAATTAAGCTTAAAAGAAGTTCTTACAAATCAAACGAGATTAAAGAAACCAGACACCTGGTCCCACATAACCAAAAAAAATCATGCTTCCCCTGTGTGGCAGCTACCGCCTTGCTTCCAATGATTATAAACATCAATTTATATGCTCAGCCCCAAGTTCAGTATTAACATGCCCATTAATTTCCTTATTCTTTTATAGAATCATTATGGTGTAGAATGAATGTTGATTTCACTCCTTTTTAATAAATCAGATTTTCTTTTTGCTTTAAGGAAAAGTGATCTTATTTCTGGTGGCTTTGCCATTACCATACAGTAATGGTTGAATATTTATCTTATTATGTTTGGCGCAAGGCGCACAATGGCGCCAAGGGCTCCTGGAGCCATGGCGCGCGCCTTTCGAAGGTTGGCGCAAATATAACAAATAATCTATATATTTATATAATTAGTTAAATAAGACATATAAAACAACAAATTCAACATAACAAAACTTCATATAAGTAAAAATACAGATTACAGATTTAAAAAAAATACAGATTACATAATTAAATAAATATTTTAAGAACTTTAAGTATGCTGCATGCAGTTTTGACTTTTGAGTTTCATGATTTTTGGCAAAAATCTACAATAGATATCAACATAAACATACAATAAAAAGTAATTACTTTAGAACAAAGTCATACCATTATGGTGAAGTGTGAACAGCAGCGGCAGGAGAGAAGATGCTTATAAGTTATATGGAAGAGAAGAAGAGAACTAGACAAGAACTAAGAAGATGTGTTGGCACTGGCAAAGGAAGAACCGTAGAAGAGAAGAAGAGAGAACTGAAGAGTCATGAATAATATTTCCATGCATGCAGTACTTATAATTTGCAAATTCCTTTTTTAAAATAGGGTTTACTTTTTTTTTTTTAATTTCATGGGCCTGGGCGGGCTGCAGCCCAGCCAACAGCCCGCTGCCCATGCCCCTTCACTATGGCGTGCCTGGGCAATACTGAAATAGCGCCCAGGTGCGCGCTACGGCGACGCCATGGTGAAGGCGCTCGCCATGCGCCATGGCGCGCGCCTTAGCGCGCCATTAACTACCATGACTCATCCTTGCCTTTGCTTTTCAAAACACACAAATACATATATATATATATAAATGCAGGTTTCCTCATGAGACTTTCCATATACAATATCTCGAATCTTCATCTTTATTTAATCTTAAAACACATATACACATTAAAAAAGTAGAATCACACACGTGTATGAATCATACTTTGGACATGTGTACATTTATGTATTGTGGTATATATATGTATACATCATCCAAATTGACACGTGTATCACAGTGCAAATTATCACGAACATACTGTTTCAATTTGTAAATTTTTGCTATCACTATGTTGTTTTGAATCTTCCTCATAAATAGGTGGGAATAATTATTGTTTGAAGAGGAAAAGGCATGGACTAGTGGATTTTTTTAATAAAATTCTTTCTCCATTCACCTGTTATTTCCTCTCTAATCCTCTATTTTCCTATTAAAGGCTTTTACAAAGTTGAATGACAAGCGCATCCTGGCATCACAGTTAAGCACAGATAGATAAAAGTTAACATATGATAAAGCAAAATCATATAGATTAGCAATAACTAAAAACAGCTGATCCTTGTTTGTCTGTTACTAACTAGTTCTGAATCCTCAGTCAAGCAGCTTAATCAGTCAATAGGATAGAGATTATTGAATATGGGACAAAGGCCAGCCATATGATAAATAGCTAAATAATGATCTCACATTTTGACGGTTACACTAAGAGCTAGAAGCCTACACTCTTGGCACTCTTTTACATCCATATACATCTTTGAAGGCTTGAAGAAATGGAAGCAAGGGAGGAGAAGAAATTTGAGGAATCACGACATGTGGAGCTGCAGAAATAAAAGAAGTGGAAAGGAGAGAGAGGAGGAAATGAAAGGGAGACTTTTGCAGTAGTAGAGAAAGTATGGAACAAGGAAGAAAGAAAGACCCAAAAACCAGTATGGAACAAAATAAATGAAGTATCTAGAATATTGGAAAGCAGAGAAGATAATGAGAAAAGAAAGGAAGAAATCCCACAAAAGGATCTGAAAAAGGAAAGAAATAAAAAGGAAATGAAGACCAACAGAATCTTTGATTGCATCAAAAGAGAACAGAAGCCAAAAATTAGTGGACAATGTCCAAAAATTAGATCCAACACGGTTCAATGTTCTAGCTCTTCTGTTGACTTAAAAGAGATACATGTTCTGGATATTACTTGAATTACACAAGCAGATAGGAAATACAAATAGTTATTATGCTGCAAAAGAACCTCCACTGCCTTTTCTTTTTTCCCCGAATACACCCCTGTTTTTACCCTTATATTTCCAAGAGTCCAATTTTGGTCGTTACAAAATGTAGCGGTTTTTTGCTTTTGGTATTCAAGCTTGACTCTATCTAGTAATCTGATCTGGATACAAGGAGTTCTATTGGTTATTTCGAACAATTATCTTGTCATATTTTTTTGTCCTAGTTATGGCTCTTCTTTAGGCACCGTGTTTGATAAGTGCAGGAAACTCTCTTTCCTTTCCCTTCAACTTGTAATCCTGGCTTTTTACTTTTTTCCTCTCGATTCAGAGAGTATAGTAGTGAGAACTATATTAAGGGTTTTGAAATGAAGAATAATCTTAAATGGTCTATAATTGCACAACTATTCTAAATAGAACTAAAAATAACTGCAGTCATGCCCCAGACATGTGATCGAACTTTTCAATGGTGTGTAAGCCAATATGGAATAGTCTTGGAAAACCGATAAACATTCAGATAGGCTACGAGATGTCTTTTGAACAAAGATGCCCATCCATCAACTTTTCAAATTTCATGTGTCTAATAGTGACAATTTTCACCTATTAATTTGTCCCAACAATTGTCGTAACCCAACAGTCCATATTATTGAGTACCTCTGCCCCAGTATGTAACAGATCAAGACTGCTGCCTATATACATTTTGAATGTGAAGAAACTTTTGGGTGTTGTTCAACATCATATATGCTTAATTTTGGTGCATAAAGTCTCAATCGAAAGATCTGATGATAGGAAAAGATCACCTTAAAAGATACCGCTTCAGAAGTGCCACACACCTAGCAACCACAGCAGGACTGTTTATACAACCAGATATGTCAGTTTTACATTAATAAACAAAAAAAAAGCAAACATAAAGAAAAATCATTGAGCAGAAAAGAAATAGGAAAAGAAATGCACTCTATAACACGTATAATAATACAAAGATAAATCATGGAGCAGAATAACATTAAAAAGATGGAAGAGCATCATATATGAACAACTTAACCATTTCATAACCATAGAAACCAAAATACAAGAAGAACAACATTGACACAATAAGTAGCAACACATCACCAACATGTAATAAAGTACCTCCGTTCCCTCTCTGCAAGTGTGTGTTCTAGAATCATCCCATACGCTAAGTCAATTGTAGCATGTGCTGCGAGGTAATCCTGCCATTGGGAAACAGATTTATATCATACAAGATACCCATCTTTCTCTCTCACGCTTCTGGAAAAAGATATATCAAAGGATGAATCTGAAATGTTAAAATCAAACTAAATTCATCCACTCTACTGCATAGAGGCCTCGGAAAATCAAAATTACATACTTATCGTTTATAAATCAGATTCAGCATTGGAAGAAATTAGTTATCTTCAGGCTATACTTGTTGTCATAAAGAAATGTTTATTATATCAGGTATTCAGTCAAAAATGTTCATGGAACTCCCACAAAAAAATGCCATCAGAAAAGACAAACAGAAATTAAAAAAAAATAAATTAAGTTAGAAATATGAGCAAGCTAAAAACTGAATCCAACATCTTGATCATTCAGCATTCTGTAAACCATAGGTTCCCAGGTCAAGAATTGTATCCGCAGAATCACTCACCAACTCAATTTACCTAATAAAACCCGTATAAAATTAAATACACCCGACAGAAACCCAGAAATCAGATTTAAAAATTTAAAAAAAAAAAAATAGAAAAACAAACCAAAAAAAAAAAAAAAAAAAAAAGCTTAAAAAAAAAAAAAAAAAAAAAAAAAAAACAGCTTAACGAGACAATAAATGCCTAGAGCCGATAATAACCAAAAGATATAAATAAAACAACAAAAATCCTAAACAATGCTGCAAATTCAAACCCGCAACGTCCTCGAAGCTTCGAGGTGCGACGGCGCTGCGGCGGACAAACAATCAGCAACAGCTCGGCGGAGCGGCTCCGGCGGCTTCTTCATAGAGGAAGATCTCAACCGGGACGCCGAGGGGGCCCCCAATTGCAACCTCGAGATCCCCGGGCTTCTGGATGGACTATACATCATGCAAAAGTACAAAATCTGTGTTTATGTGTTGTTATTTCCCTCTTTTTATATCCGTCTGTCCAATTTGTATAGCATTCGGCTTTGGATCCAAAGAGAGAGAGAGAGAAAGAGAAAGCTATTGAGTAGTGGTGGTCATACAGTTGAACGGAGGAGTTACCATTTGCGCTCGTAAGAAAGAGGGGTTGAAGATATACAGCTGGGCAGGGGCCAAAGTGAATTCGAGACAGTGTGTAATTTGTGTGTGTACATGCATTCCAATTTCCACTTCATCCCTCCTCTATTAACTCCACGCCTTGTCCCTACTTTACTCATTTTAAATCCAACTTCATTTCTATATTTTAATTGCACTTAGCATTTGGGAAAGGAACTTTGATATTTTTTTGGCATTGATCTATCCTGTTGTAATATCCAAAAATCATAGAATATTCTTAATGCTTTGTACTTAATATATGTCATTTTATTTTAATAGAAAGTTCGTTATTTTGTCTTATGATCTCATTGCTTATGTTTTGTTTTTTTTTTTTTTTCCTATTTAAAAGGTATGAGGATTTGAATATTTAGGAAGTGGGATTTGAAAACTTTGTCAAATTAAATGATGCCTTGTTATATTATAGGACGCAGTCTAATTTACAATTTAAAAATCCATTATTCAGTCCATATTCCATCTACAAATTTGGCAACTTGTGTGGAAAAGAAAACACGTAACATTCCTTAATCCCTCACTTAGAGTTGATGATATGATGAGTATGTCAATTACGCAAGGCTCTTAATTGTCAATTGATTCAAAGTGAGTGACATATCTATTGGCCTGTCTCTAAGAACATCACTTGGGCAATAAAGATGCAAACAAGGTCTTGTTGGTCTCGATTTGTTGAATGATTTTAAAATGAAAATATTATCGTATATTGTGTAGTAGAAATTTTAGCTTTTATTCTTTTATGTTTTTATTAAAGCTTCTTAATGCCTATTCAGTTGTGCTATTTGCTTTTTTTGATGTTATAGATTTTTTGTTGATTAAAATATTTAAGTTAAATGCATAATTTTGATCACGCTATATAGCAAATATGTTAATTTAAGTAAATTCGTTAATTTTTCATTTTATATTTATAAGAAAATTAGTAGCATACACTTCTCTTTTTATTATAGGGATATAGCAATTCCATGTGAACTTATGTGTTTATCTAAATTCAAATTATACTAAGTATATAGTATCCTTCATCATTCCAAGCTGCTTTTGTAGTCTTTATGTTAGGTTCGTCAGGCCCTGAGCTACATTGTGAAGTATCGAATTGGTATGAGTTAAAAAGGTAAATAAGCATATAAGTGATAAATAAATTATGAAAGGTATCAAATTCCATATCAATTGGGCTACTTATGCACCTGCACACCAACTAGTTTATGTAATGTCAGAGAATAAACTATATTCATAATATTCAATATTACATCGAATAAGATCATTTACTATAGATTAGGAGCGACTAACTAGGCTTTTTGATCATCGATTAACTATCTTCCACTTGGCCTTAAAGTCAATTTCCCATATACTTCAAATCCATCTTCTCAAGATGTTGTGTAGCACCCCCTCCATAATTACATTTCATTTTGTAATAAATTCACATTTAACCCAATAAAATAAACTCTATCTTAACCAATATATTACATATGGATATATACTTATGTTGTATAATTGATCGTGATTTGTGGGTTATTTATTTGGATTATCTTGTTGTTTGATGAATTTATTGTTATATGCTTGTTTGTGGTTATGGTGTAAGAAAGGCATATGAGTGATTGCATGTTGCTATACTATTTTACTATGGATTGAAATTGAATGATGAAAATTGTAAATGGAATATTGTAAATTTATGTAAAGACATGGGTTACTTAATTGGGGATATATTCAATAGTTTATGTGTTGTAAATGATGAGGATGTGATTGATGACGATGTGGTTGATGATGTGATATCTCATGAGCTGTGTGTTGTGTGATATAGAAAAAAGTAGTACAAAATTAAGTTCCATGATGCATAGGGTACCGAATTGTTATGGATAGCGGAAAATATCCTGTGTTGATAGCTATGCACTGGGCGGTGTACCTGTCATATTTGAAATATATCCTGTGTTGATATTGCTACATATTGGGATGATGTGGGGATATCATGTTCAATGGGTATGTAGTGTTGTATATCATATAACATTGATTGAGATGATGATAGCCGAGAAAATCATTTACTGATGTACTCCAGTTAGGGTTAGCAGAATCCTAGAAAAATAAACAATGATTTTGGATCTATTGTACTGTAAATTGATGTATGGTTGTTGTTTAGATGACTTCGTGATTTTATGGTAATTACAAGATGAATATTTGTTGGTTGCTATCATTGCATGAAGTTGGTCTTACTGCATATATGTTTGTGTATATATAAGCTAATTAACTATATTTATTGAGTAGACAGTTCATTCCTTATCACATATTTTTCAGGAAATATGTCACAGTGACTAGTCGAATGGATCATAAGTTGATCATCAGTAATACTAAGTGGGTCAACAGTAATATCTTAAGTTAAGAGCTCTGGCTTTGATGTAATTTTTTTTATAAGACACGTTATAATTGAGGAGAATGTATACTAATAGTAGTATTAAAGCATAATGGCGTAAGGGGTGCTACACTTCTCCTATCTCTCTAGTTTTCTTCCCCCAGTGTAGTGAGTTGGTAATGAATCTGATATCAAAGTCAAGTTGATTCCTTATGGATCAATCTGGCAAATAGGGGAATGAACTTGTGTGGTGGAACTCATGAAGAATGTGGAATGATTAAAGGAGCAAGTGCGTGTGAGTTTCGAGCGAGTTGAGAAATCTATTGAGGAGCAACGCGGAATGATATTGACATCAAAATTTTGGACTAAATACTAATTAGTACCCAAAATAAATTAGCTAATACTTGAGTTCCAAATAAAAGTTCATAATAAGTTTGGGTTCAAATGTATTTAAGACAAGTTCACATAAGTATTCGTACTAAATTTGGATTTTATGAATTTTAATAGATTGATTTAAGATAAAAGTACAAGATATTTTTTTATTTTGGATTGATTAAATTTAGCTAAAAATATGTTGAAATGGGACTCGTCAGGAGACTGATCATACCAAAGCCTATAGTATTCAAGCCCAATAAAAATAAGCCCAAGTTACAAGTCAAAGTTTGCTAATACCTATAGTAAGTGGTCTTTACCTCACAATAACTCATTCCATTTCATACAACACAAGACATAAGTAGCAATGAATCAAAAGGACTCAAGTCCAAAACCCTTTGCCACGAGAAGCTCTGGTACGGCATATGTTCCATGTCTTCCTCGACATTAAGTCCTTCAAATTTTGATACTAAATTTCAAGTTGACATATATTTTGTTTCACAAAAAGAAGGAGATATACATCCACATCCAAAAATACGCTTCAAGCCATTAGATCAAAGATCAGAGCAAAGTATCATGGGATTATATTTTTATGGGAATTGTATCAGTTTTTCATTTAAATCAATAAATTTCATTTTGTTCGTAATTTCATTGTATCATAATTTATCTTTGCAAACCCAAATTTTTTCGTGAACAATCATAACTATAGGGGCAACAATTCCTCAAATTGAACCCCATTGCTAACTGTGTAGGTTAATCAGGTGAAGCTGGAGATGGAATCTCATACACATCGAGCTTAGCAGATATGGCGCGGAGGTTATCAAGTGCAAATGAAATATTCATAGATTAAGTTTCCTAAGTTCAACTGTGCAGACTTTTGAGGTTGGGTGCATCGATGTGAACAATTCTTCAAGATTGATGATAGGGTCATTTCTCTATGAGAACCTGATGTCTGAGCTAGTGAATTTTTGAAGCAGACTAGAACTATATAAGAGTACATGAATATCAATTTGATGAGTTGCTTTATGTCAGTTGTTTCGGTGGAAGACTGAAGAATTAGAGGGCAATACTTATGAGAATGTTTAAACCTAAAGGCATGCAGGAAGCTATAAATTTTGTGTGATAACATGAACAAGCTCAAGAGCACCACCATCATGTAGATCGTTTCATTTTGATAAACGATCTAGGAATTACAATTCTAGTAAAAAACTTAGTTTTTATATCCGACTTGGATCAATATATGTATATTTCTATCTTCAATCTGATATGAGAATCAATCAACTGCACCTTCATTCTTGGTTATTTTAGACCTTCAAATATCTCCACCATTCATGATGAAAACTTGTGCACTATAAATATCCATATAAAATTTTCAGCTTTATCAGACCATGAATTGACATTAATCAGAATACTTGATAAAAACCACCACATAATGAACAATAAAAAACATATAATGGAAGAGTTTTTTTTTTTTTTTTTTCATAAATCTATTTTGTTGCTTTCTTAAAAATCTCTACAATAACAAGCAAATATTTGACTAAGGTAAAAGGCTAACAAGAAATAAAAATATGAGCATTTAAGAGGAAACTAAATGTGCAACAAGGGGAGAAACATTTTGTATGGATTTTCCCCACGAGCTACGACCACATATGACACGGGTATGACATGCTATCACTTTAATTCAATCATTGCAACCTAACAACTGCCATTTTCAAATTAATATTTATTTTTCAATACATGGTTGTCAATATGAACCTGTTGTAGATCTATCCGTTGGCTAGACGATACTACCAGTACCCAGAGCCTCATTACCCCAGCATGCTCGAGATATGGGGCCCAATTAGACTGCCGCTTGGTCCAACAGAGGTGCATAGTGACGGGGGGCATAGCCAGAGTGGTAATGCACCGCATAGTTTTGTGAGAGGTGGCGAAGATGCCCCCATTATCATCTCGGGATCTACTGCAGCAATGAACCAAACGCATACCCATATTGCCAGTTGGGATGTAGTGGAATAGGTAGCTCGTGGGGATGGTGGCCCACGATTGGCGCGCAATATTTCATTAGCGCCACGTCGAAGTCTAGACATGGGTTCTGGAGTTGGCGGGATTGGATCATGGACAGATTACATTCGTCGCTTTGGCGTGCAATCCGACCGTGGAGGCCATTCGCATAGTGAGGGAGACAGTACAGCACGCTTACGGCGACCACAAGGAATTCCACCACGGCGACGTGACGGTCCTTAATTCATAGTGGTATTGTTGTAGAATATATGAACCAGTCACTTGTTGTCATATGTTGATTACAATTATAACGGGAACATGATTGTTTGCGTCTTTTATCATTCAATGACTGATGTGAACTGATTGCCGTAGTTTAATTGAACACTACTCCGTATTAATCCAAAATATATTTTCCGAACCATTGCAATATGTATTTATAAATTTTAATTAGTTAATACTGGATTTTGTGGATCTTCAAAATTATAAAAAATGAAGGATGCATTGGAGGGTTGATTTACATGTTAAAGGTTTGTATTTGATTTTTAAATATAAATATATTCATTTTAACCATTTAATATTTTGTATGTAATATTTTTCTACATCATTAGAATAATTAGAAAATTTAAAAAATCCAAAATAGTATGTCAATTCTACGCGGTTAATTCATATAATACATTATTTCAATAATATATTTAAATTTATCACCTTGCATAGAACGGCTAACAAAAATATTGTTAATGGGTTACTAGAGTGCATTTAATTATTTATAAAAGTGTATTTATATAAATTATATTTTTTTATTTTCATACAAAAATAATTAAAAAATACTATTTATTTTAATCCACTCACAATTAAATAAATTATATACATATATTCATATATATATATAAATACATATAAAAGAGACATGATTTGACAATGAACAGTAATTTTTGTCTCCCACTAACCAACATCAAATATAATATACTTATTTTATATTATCTTCAAAAACAAATCCAAACATATACACTATCTCTAACTAACATCTATTTATCTTTGTTTTTCTCTCTCTATCTCCATAAACCACACCAAAACAAGTTAAAAACAAAACCAAACATAACGAACATTTTTCCTTCATTCCCCTTTGTTTTCTTTTTCTTGTCTACTTTAATGACTAAAATGAATGAATAATTCCACTCACTCCATATAATAACTGAAATTTTTAAATTTAGAATTTAAAATTTTCAATTCATAAAATTGGTGAGGAGAGGGTAAAAATACGGTTCGGGTTTGCATTAAAAAAATCTTAAATGCACGTGCATTCTATTTCTGCCTATCTTGTTTTCCAACCCTCAAGGTAAACAGTAGGCCGATTAACCCAGAATTGACACAAACTAGTCCGAAAATGCCCCGCCCAGGACCGACCCACTACTATTTATACTGAACCTTTAAGTGAACCCTAATTGGGTGCATTTTTAAGCCTGGTTTGATTGAAGCCCGAACCAGGCCCACATCAAACCCAGATTTTCTTGTTGTTTTTTTTTAAAATGATATTGAAGTTTCTTACAGCAATTACTTAAATTTATAAGTGTCTTATGAAATAAATAAATAATAGATTAAACCACACAAAATCTATATATAAAAAATTATATATAATGAATTTAAAAAAAAAGAAAACCCAATAGACCCAATCTAAAACCAAGTGGCCCTAGCCCCTAGGCCATTAGGCTCGTCCTATCCAAGATACTGATTCCTAGGACTAGCCCGATCCGAGGCTGGCTTGGCTTGAACTAGCTCATTTTTTTTATTGATTCAATTCAATAATTTAAATTGGCCGAGTATAATTCAGTGATTTAAATTGGCCGAACTCGTCCTATTGTGCACCTCGCTCCACCTCCATTGCAGTGAGTTGGTATGACTTTAGTATGTGAACTACTTTCCAGAAATAGAAAATTTTTAAAATGAACAATCTGAGAAACAAAAAGAGAGATGAAATTCAATTTTACGTTATTCCTAGAGATAAAATACTGAATTTACCGTCTAGTTTGAGGACACTATACATCATATTCAAATTTATAGATCCCATCAATAGTGTCAATATATACTTCCCTCTTAAACTTCTGCCCGAATACCAACGATTTAAATGGGAAGCAGTGACCATAAAAATGTTCCGAAACAAATAATACCTACTAAGTCCAAGAAAACAGAAAACCCTTCCCCAAAAAAGAAAAGAAATGGCATATAGCTATTCTCGCACTGACGTCCGACCAGAAGCAAAAGGCTCAGGACAGCAATAGTTCCTTCATGCTAACAAGAGTTATCCTGCGTCCCGCCAACATTACATGAAGCAACCAGCCATAAAAAGGTTTTGCAGAAAACTACTTCCACATCTTGAGGTCATAGCTCTTTGTGGCCCTATAGATTTTCATCTGCTAGACGATGATATATGCAAGTTTCAGGATGAGGTTTCTAAGAACTGAACCTCCAGCTACAAGTAGGGGTTGGGAACTGGGCAGCATGAATCAACGGAGCACAGGACACTTGACTGCGAGGCAAAAAGTAACCCCAAACGAATATGCAGTTGCTGTCTGGATGTATTATACGGTGCGGAGAAATCCACGAACCTCAATGAGAAAACTAAGTAAGTTTTTTCTGAATCTCTGGTAATTCATGCGATCGAGTGTTGAAGAAAGATTATTTGAAGTTATGAGAGACTGGAATGCATTTGTTAACCGAGATCTGAAGGTTTGGTTCACCTGCCTTTCTATCAATTCATTTGCCAGGTTCTGCAAGACATGTTTATGTCAGAACTATAGAGACGAGCAGAAGAAGCACATTTTGTCAAGCATCAAGCATAGCTTAATGACAAATTTGTGTAATTATGCCAAATGGTCTACATGCAAAGTTGAGGGCAATACGAGCACAGATAATTCCTCGATGAAGAAGGGAAGCTGGAAAACTACATAAAAGTTTGCATAAGAGGGAAAGATCAACATGCTCAAGTCTGACTCCTTCCCCAAGTATAATCAAACTCTAAATAAAGAAACACGGGATACTGTGAGCTACCTGATAAACACTCTGTTCACAAAGTATCAACGGGAGGAGTGCATCTGCTCCAGAGCTAACAAGATCAGTGCTGTAACATAAGGCAAGGCCAATATCACTTGTTGCTTCTGAGCACTAAAACAACAGTTCTATGATGTGTGTGCAATAAGACGATTCATGGAAATATCACTACTCTAGCATTAAACCAATATTATATACTTGGCTTAGCTTGATTGTATTGTGCGCACAAAGAGTTTTTATAGTTTTCTGCAAAATTTTCTTTGCATTCACCTGTAATCCTCAAAAAGTAGAAGTCGCAGTAATGAGCGAAGGAATTGGCCGAGAATGCCTTCATGAAATTTTCCATCAGCGTCCTTGTAACTGGTGGCATGTGATCCTAAACCAACTTTACCATCACCTCTATCCTTGTAGTGGTGGGATGCAAGAGCTCTTAGAGCTCTTAGGCACAAATCAACAACTTCAATGTCCTAATCAGAAGCAAGGGAAATAAAACATCTTTTCAGACATTTTAGACTGACAATTCCTTAACATCAGAAACTTGCAGTATAAAAATTTATAGTGAAAAAAAGAAAAAAGACAAGACGATGAGGTTCACACTTGTAACCCCAAAAAAAATTACGTAAAAACACATACAAATTAAACTTGATCTCCCACTGAGATTTAAGTAACATAAGTAACAAAAGAACCAATAAACTATTGGCTTTTGAATTATTTCTTTCATTTATGCAAAATTTAAATATATTTCTTATAATGCCAATATGAAATATGCAACCTTTCAATACATCACATGTAATTCAAAAATGAATTATTATAAGTTTAAATAAATATTTAAATCTAAAATAATTAACTTAAAGTCACTTAAATATATTATCTCAGTAATATCAATTATATAATCTAAGTCTGTTGTAAGTTTTATTTTTCATTACATGTAGAGCAACTAATTTAAATTTATTTAATATATCAATTTTAATTTTTGTATATGAAACTTAATTGATATTTAAATATATATTTCAATTTGCATTCTACACGTATGATTATCTCTTGTATATATTTAAATTATTTAAATATACTATAGTAACTTTTTCATTTAACTTGAAATTTAAATATATCCCAAAAAATTTAAATTAAATCCTATTGAAAATTATATTTACTTAAATTCATGATTAATTATTTAAATTATATAATTCTACTAGTTTAAGTTGGTATAAGTTCCTTCTTTACTGCTATAGTTTTAGGCAGAATTCAGGTTTACGGAAAGTTTAATTCATATTTTACAAAGCCAATAATACTTAAATCTTTTACTTTCTTATTTAAGAAAGGTATTAGCATTTTTTTTTAAAAAGTAAACCTATAGTAAATTACACTAAGCCCCTGTGTGTAACAATTGTATCCCAATCATAGAGGCATCCCACGGGGCCTCAGGCCTTGGCCCCTCTAATACAAGTTATATGTTTTTGGTAATATTTCCCCCCAACCCATAAAATACAAGTTAATCTCCATCAATAAACTAGTAGTTTACTTATTTTATTGAATTCAATACTCATACATATATATATATATATATATATAATTTTACACATACACACACACACAGAGATATTTGTGTACACTAATTGATATCTTTATATTTCAACTTCATGTGAGCTCCAAAAATTAGTGAAATATATATATCATTAACTTTTTACATTACAAACTTCATGTTCAACCTAATCAAATTATAAATCATGTACTAATTTATTTTCTTACAAGACTAATGACAATCCCAAAAAGATTGCTCTATCAGTAATACGAATCATTAAATTTAAAAGAAGAATTATAAAAAAAATTAAAGGCTTCCTTATTTATAAAATTTATGTTATAAATTGCACCATTCGGCCTTATTGTTATACTAGAAAGTATCATGTACAATGCACGTGTAAAAACATATGTTTAGAAGTGAATATAGAATTTATTAGTTACTAAAAATATTAACTCATAATTTTATTACTATTTCTATTATTGAATCATTAGTACATAAGTATTATAAAAAAATTGATAATATTATTTAATTGATGAGAAAACTATTTAATTGGTTATTTATAACTCACTTCTAAATTTAATTGATAACATTAAATAAAAGATTTATTCCTTAAAATTGAAGTTTTACATTTCGTGTATAATATTATGTTTAGTAATTTGTATTAGAACAAATTAATACATAAATAAAATATAATATATAAGAACCAATATAAAAATAAAATCAACGAAGTCCCATATTTTTGAATTTTTTATAAGAAATTTCAATTTAATAAAATTAATCATGTTATATTTCTAATGTCTATTTTCTATTTTTTTAATTTTATTTTGTATTTGTTATATTATTTTTGTGAATCGTTATATTTTTAATTTTACTACCATAGCTTGAATTCTTTTTTGTAAATTTATTTATGTGAAATAACTTTAAACTAATTATTTATTAAATATTTTTTTATAAAAAAATAAGCTAATTGGACATATCCATAGTGTCCATATTAATTTGTGTTGAAATGTCCTATAATTATTCTAATTATATATTACTATCAATTTCTAAAGTTTGTCAAAACATTATTTACATTCTTCACTAACTTCTAAATTTAAAATATTATTGCATAAGAAATGTTATTCTGTCCATTTTTAACTTGATGTTTTTAGTGTGATTTCTTGATCTACTAATTCGTATAAATTTAATTGGCATTATATATTTCTTATTTAATAGTATTTTATGTTTTTAAAAACTTAATCTTTCATGTGCATACAAAATTACCTAATACTGGAAATTATATAGTGAGAGATTTCATACAGATTTCAACTTAATATATAAAAATTAGTGCTTTTACTTGAGGATATTTTTTATTATTAATACTTAATTTATTTTTGTTAATCATGAGATCCTATAATTCTTTTCTGTGTTTTTGGTTATTTTGTTTTTTGGAAATGAGGCGATGATTTTGCCGACAAAATGAGTCTGATTACAGAATAAATGTAAAAACTCAAACAAATGTAAAGTAAGGCACGACTCAACAATGCCCACAGAATCAGCCAGCAGACATGAGACCTATCAACACAACAAGTAGACCACCATCCCAGGCCACCACCAACACTGATAAGCCATCCTCAACGCAGCAGCCCCATCTTCATTTTAGTTCGAATATCCGTATCATACACAACTACCACTATCCTTTGACTGTTAGGGGTGGTTATTATAAATATGCAAAAGGCAAGGAAGGTTTCTATAAACACACCCTAAATCAGGAGGTATAAATGTAATTATCCCTCTAATTTATTATTGAAAAGAGAACCACAGTAAGGATACAAAAGTTTTCTCACAATAGTTATAAACACTCAAGAGATTCTTACTATTATATATTTAATTATAAGCTGCACTTAGTAGTATTATTTTATCTCCCGTATACTATGGTAAAAATCAAAAGTTCATGAAAGTATAATCTTAAAACAATTTTCTGCTACTAATATTAAAATATAATCAATTAGTAAGAAATCACCCATGTTAAATTTTTGGAAAGCATTTCCAATTTAATAAAGTTGATAATTTTATTTAAAATTTCATGATATTTATTCTTTTCATATATATAAATAGTTTTTTAAGTTTATTATTTTATGTATTATTCCGATGCTGTCATCTCAAGTTATATTTTGTCCTAGTAAAATAAGTTAAAGTATTTAAAATATATTCTAACAAATTAATTGGGTAGACATGATTAGTCTATTTTTTTAATAGAATAAATTTATCATTATCTAAGTAGTTAAGAGGTATTAGAACTCTTAAATATTCTTCTTTTAACAGAATATTATAATTTTATAACTAATTTTTATTTATTATTATAAAGATTACTTATGTAAGGGCATGAATGTCTTTTCAGAATAAGGAACAAGCACATAAAAGATTCACACTTTTATATATAGTATAGATAGATATAGATACAGATATATATTTGATATATACAAAACTCGGCCCTTATTTAATATCTATTATTTATTATGTGTCCAAATTTATTAAAGTTTAATATTTAAATATATCAAAACTAAAATTTATTGAAGTTTATAATTATCAAAACTACTGAGGCCTTTTTATTGATAAGCAAAATTAAGCCCCTCCGTCCCTGATCCAGGTTGGCTCCAAGGGCATTTACATGCTTCCTCAACATCAGTGACAGAATAGGAAAATCCTTATGTATTTTTTCCTAACGTTTGCATTTTTTGGTATTATTGTTAACGGTAGGTATACTGTTGGGTGGAGGAAAATACTAAGGGAGGCCTTCGTAAGTTTGACGTTAATTGGTTATTTTCTAAAATACCCAAATATCAATGGGTTTAATGGTCAGCATGCAGGGAGATTCTGTTGCCAAAAGTGTCCCCCCCCGAAACCCAGTTTATGCCTTTATCTATATAAGCTAGTGAAGTACAATTACACATTCTGTGATACACAAATGCAATCCTATTACCTGTTATTTATATAAGTTAGTGAAGCAGAATTGATGCATTCGGATTAGGTTACACACGAATGCTTTAAATAGTTACAGGATTATTATTTACCTGATGATGAAGACCAAAATCAAGAGTTCCAAGTATGTGACTACAGGCTTCGACATTTAGCTGTGCAATTATTTCAGGATAAACCTCCAGCATATGTGACAATAGTGAGAAATACTGGCCAACAAAAAAGAAGATGATAAGTTACCATGAAAATGTTAGCTCCCTCTACCCAATAAGATAAGAGCCTTACACTGTGACAAAGTTTAGGGTACTTCAGCAGGTCCATAGTTATCAGAGGTGTGACAATGTGAAGACCCGTGTATACTACCTGCAAAAGAAATGTGGCAAGAACCAATACGAAAAACGTTTGTAGAGGAGCAAAAGTAATCTTTTCCATTCTCTATACGAAATCTTGCATGAAGATACCTGAGAAATATTCGTGCCATAAGTCTCAATGGGTTCAGATGCAAAGTCAACCTGCGAAAACATCCCAATTTCAGGCTTGCAAGCATCAGAGCAAAACCAGGCACAACTATTGTACAAATGCAAGATACCATAATAATTTAGTCGAATATAAACCCCTAGTGTGCACGGCAGAAGACATATAACAATCTTAGTACTAGGTCTTTAGAGGTCTAGTGGTTGCCAAAAGACACAAGTAGGCCTTTACAGGCCATGCCTTTACATGTACAAACGTAAAGAGTAGTGAAGCTACACAAGGACAATGCATTTCCAGCATATAATCCATATTTGCATGAAACAGATGCTATTGGTGATGCTACTGGATAACAAAGCTCAGTGAACTGTAGAAGGAACTGGTAAGATATTGTCAACTCGTCCGGCCAGGAATCTTAATTTTATATCTAAGCACATATAACTAGTCACATTTGTAATACATCAAACCAAAATGTAACCATTAGCTAGTACTTCATTATGCATTAGTTCCCCTGTCAGGTTTACATCGAGATTGACTTGCATAACTGTAACATACTATGCACCAATTAGATCAAATTATCACTTTTTACATGCATTAAGAAGAATCTAACACCTCACTAAATTTTCATTCCATTACATTCGATTCTTTTCAGTAGATCCCTTTCATGTTATGCAATTGGCAATGGATCTCAATACAACCACACATATTAGAGGAGAAGGCTTAAGAAAATAGAATTTAGAGAAACAGGACATCTTAGTTGTTTCCTTAAGAAAAAGTTTAGATTTATACATTTTTGGTTAAGTTGTGTCACAGATTTGAGAGTGAACAAAATCAGTTTTCGTTAAGTTACCAGATCCTTCGAACATAGATTCGAGAGAAGTTGTAGAAGAGCCCGTAAATCCTTATATTTCTCGGCATCTGCTTCAGAACGTAAACTATTTGAAAGGCTAACAGAAATCTGGGGAAGCAGTTAAACAGTAAGAGTTAATTCCAACGGTTATAGCAGTAAGAATAACAATCACCATAATATTAGGAGCTGCTTCTCCCCATTTGAGAGCATAATGTTTCTCTAAGATATAATGAAATAACAATTAATCAAAGCCAAGACATCACTGGTGAACCACAAGTTATATAAGATAATTTGTTTGGAAATGGTCATCATCACCAGGTGGATCCCATCAAATGCATTACAACCTCCTCAACCATTTGATCAGCAATTAGCAATTGCTTAATTGTCTGACATCATTAGTTGTCGTTCATTATCATATTGTTGTTAGTACAGTTCCCTTATGAATGAACGAACTACTATCTTATCAATAACAAAATGAACTATGGTAGGTTCTGCTGACATATTACATATGAATATTAATTTGTGATCCTATTCATTTGATATTTATTGCTTTTTAATTCCATGATACACAGAAAACAGGAACTTATCTAAGGGAAAAATTCATGGTTCCTTGGAGACAATAATTAGAGGATAACGGTAAAGGTTTCAAGCCCCAATAGATGAAACTTGAAATCACCGTTAAAGAATGTTCAGAAGAATTTGGCTAGGATTTAAATCCATAAGATCCCTCAAAACAACCATAAAAGAGTTAGTGAGTATAAATGTCTTGATATAAGTTCTCAAATCCAAATAAAACAATTGCTTATGCTTTCCATATTGCAGCTTATTAAGACCAGCGATTCCAACAATTCACTTGGCATTCATAGATAACAGTTGTATATAAACTTTAGACAAAAACTGATCATGCTGCTTCCATATGTTGCTAAAACAACCTGGCTGTATAATATGAATCTCTATGCATGATATATGAGTAGGACATCTGTTTTTGTGCACATATGCATAAAGGAATACAGATAAACATTACCATTAGTCAAGATGAAACTATAAACCTGAACTTGAGAAAAACTTTACCTTCCCAATGTTGTTAGATGAGTAAAGCTGGAGCAATCGCATACTGAAGTCAACAACAGCAGCAGTTTCTTGAGCCTCTAAGTAGATAATTTGGCCATCCACCCAATCGGTGACAAATTTGAGTAGAAGATAGACTACTACAGACTAGAACAGGGTAAAAGTAGCAGAAGAATAAGTTACTAAATTCTGACAAAAATAGATAGTGAAAGTAAAAACTTGATCAAGTATTAAAAACAATCATAACATGCCAAAAGAATTGAAGAATTAACTCCATGCACATGTTATACAACTATATATATGCATTATTCACAAGAAAAACAAAATGGGGCACCTTACTATTGGCTGTTCTAATTATTGTAACTGCATATACTTAATTATGGGTTTGATTTGTAATTATAGAAAGATCTTTGAATAGCATGGTTGTAGGAGTTTGAGATATAATAGCTTGTTCTAGGGATTGATTATTTGGACCTAGACTTGTATAACCAAAAGTAATTTAATTATTGTTAACTGATTTCCATTTCTTATGAAAATACATTAAGTATCTCGTATTGTTATCAATCATAATGGTGCAACCAAAGTGAGCATTACAAGGCGCCCTTACAGTCCACCTCAGCTTCTCCCTCATCCCAGAAGACCCAACAAGCACACTGATAGATTCTAACTTCAAAAAGCTTATGCTTAGAAGAAGCCAACACCATTTCGGTATATAGGTTTCATTATACTTTCTGAGTGATCAGGAAATTTCCAGATAATGCATCATGTGCATTCAATAGGTAGATTAACTATAATGTCTATAATTCTGGGGTTTGGTAAATCGTTGATATATACTCAATTACCTCAGGAAATGGAAAACATAAAGGCTTTGCACCCTCTCTAGACAATTTTATATATGCAACTCTCTTAAATAATATTTTTATTTTTCTAGCCAGACATCACAGCCACCAAAACTTGCACCTTCAAGTTTTTCCTGGCCTCATCATTGATTATATTTTTCTGGCCAAACCTTAAGAGATGATGCTTGTCAACATAAAGCCCCGAGACTTACACGATTGTCCATAGTCCAGCCATCAACATCAAGTGCCTAAAGTTATTTTGGATTCAGCCTTATTGCAATCTATGGAGAAGGACAAGTAAATGACACAAAGTTTGCTACCTTTGACCAAAAGAAACTCATGAGCATCTCTGGAGAAGGACATGTATCTTTGTTTACAAGTAGTATGTGAACCACATTATAAATTAACTAGTAGGAAATAAGTGTCATGCATATCGACTAACCAAGAAGGTGATAATTTCAATTGTAAAATACATATAATTTACTAGTGCTAGACAACCATGAAAGAATCTGTTTTTTTTTTTTTTTCCAAATTTTTGAATAAAAGCTGAATTCGAACTATATGTTTCCAATAAATGTATAAAAATAATTGATTGAGAAATATGAAAACAAAGAAAAAAAACAAGAAACAGATTAATAGAGCCAACGAAACAGGCCTTTTGAAGCAATTATTCATAAAAAAGAATAGAGAATACAACAAGTGAAAATCCCATATGAACAAATATATATTGGAAACATGCTAACAAAACTATTTTGAGCTAACTTATTTATAAGCCATATAGTAATGATTTTATTCAATTTTTTTTTCTAGAATAGCTCAAACTTTTTAATATGTTTATAATCATTATACATCAAAAATTAAATCAAATTTAACTATCATGCACAAATGCCCGTACGCCTTACCAGAATACAAATATATATGTATACATACATATCCATATAGGATATAGCATTAAACATACTAAAATTTCAAAATTTAAAAAGCATCCAAGCGTAACAAAGAGCATCAGGTAGGCGTAAGTTCTATCTAAATTTATTCTTTTGTTTTTTAAATTTCAAACACTTCGATTGTCATGTGGAGGCCTATGAATAGATAGGGTACAAACCCCATTGAGGCCCGTCGAAATATCAAAGTATCATGGCCCCACCCATGGGTAGTCTGCTAGTAAGCAGCCCATGTCCCATGAAAATTGTATGGTATAGGGATGAGTAAGGTCCACCACCTAGAACATGTAAAAACATTGGATCTCACAGGATTTACAAGATTAGATGGTTAAGATTTAAATCTTAAGTATAAAACCTTCTTCTTCCCCCAAACTTGGAGCCTGTCTTTCCACTAGAAACACAATCTCTCTATGTTCTCTCTCCTCATTGTCCAAGATGTGTCCGATAATGCACTATGCAGTTTGCAGTGTTTTGGAATCTACATGCATAATTGGCATTAATCTTTACCATAGAATACAGTGATTGGCATGACTTTTGACTATGCTCCTAATGCCGATAGCCATAAGATTCAGGAGAACACAATGTATTATTTTTACCTCATCTTTGTATGCTTGAAGAAAGATCAGAACAGGGTTCATAACCAAGAATCCCATCTCATAAATTGCCTTCTGTGTACGAGGTTCTGAGGCTCTGGCAACTCCACGAAGTCGCTCCAACAAGCAACTAACCTATCGGATGTCATGATAACATCAATTGTACTGTTCTGAGTATATACTACTACATTGAACGAATGCCACAAACTTTACCAACAAAATGATATCAGGCTGTTGTGCAATGGCTTTGAGATCATTCTTGCTTGAGAGTTCTACCAAAGCGGATGTCATATGGCTTGTCAGACTTTTTATATACCTACAGAAAGTTACGAAGAAAGATCAGGTCACTTTAAATCACCCTTAGAACAAAAAAGGATGTGAACTCACTGATTTGATGCCTCAGAAGTTTTCATGCCAGAGGCTGAGACAGCAAGCGTCTGAGCCAGTGAACGCTGAAACAAAAGAAAGACGTATTATAGTCTTGCAATAAGCACAAAATAAAGATGGTGGCTTGTACAACTGACAGTGAAGAAGGAAAGAGATTACCGACAAATAGAAAAAGCAAGTAAATGAAGAAAGCATAAATAACTGGGAATGAGATTTGTAGAAAATGTGAACAAAATTCTTGTGTCCATGTTCACCAATAACGCAGCAGGAAAAAAAACTAGTGCTCAGATTTTCTCTTAGTTTTCCATCTACATAACTATTGGTAAGCCATGAAAGTTAGACATAACAAATTTTCTCCGCCAATAGCTCATTTCTTATGTCACACTAAGAACATAAAACTAGAATTCAGTACCTGGTGTGCAGCATTTAAAGAGAACAAAACTCTTTCATTAGTGAAAGCAGTCGCTAAGTCACGCCATGAGTCCTGCATGGATAAAATCAGACACTTCAATTGCCAAAATAGGAATATTTAATATGATAAGATAAAAAGTAGGCTGTAAGTATCAAAATCTGTAGTAAATTAAGTGAATATAATCGGAGCGTATTTTGTGTATGTGCATATATTTCATTGGAATACCGACCTAAGATATATAAAGATCGGATTAAGAGAAAAATACAAATCTATGATTTATCTACCAAACATAACTATATCAACAAATCAATAAAAATACAAAAACCTAAGCATCTTCTAATAAATCTTCTAGCACTTTCTTGCAAAAAGGAAAAAATACATACCAACCATGCCATCTTGCTGGCAAAATCTTAGGCTGCATTTGGAACGGTGGATTTGGCTATAATTTCTTTGATTTCAAATCCACAAGTTTGACATCTCTTACTTGGATTTGAAAAGAATTTGTGCAATGATTCCAAATTCATTTGGCTAATGCTTTTAGAGCATTTCAAGAGGATTTAAAATAAGTAGATTATAGGGTCGATTCTAAATCCGTCATGATTGGACTTAAATCTATTGCATTCAATGAAGGATTTCCATTGATTTATTTTATAAATCAAATAAGTGAGGTGGATTTCAACTATGGATTTTAAATCCAAAATACACAACCAACCATCCAATGCACCCTTAAACAAATATTTGGACTCATGTTCACAAATGACATGAAAATAAACTTCAATAAGTCTCTTCCTCCCATGAAAAACTAAATTACTTATAATGGAAATAGCTGTTTGATTCTCACAATACATAGGTACAGGTTGACTGTATGCCAACCAAGTTCTCCCTACAAATATTTTAGCCACAATATTTAACTAAAATGCATCATGGCCTTGTACTTGGCTTCAGTACTTGATTTGGAAACTCTACTTCGTTTCTTCCTTTAGCAAGCACCAATTTCCCCAACATAAGTGCAACACCCAGAACTAGGATTTCCTGTCATCCTTGAATCAAATATAGTTTACATCAGAATAATCTTCTATCTTCACACCGCCATGTCGTTTGAATAGTGACTCTTTACTGGGAGTGCCCTTTATGTATTTCAAGATCCTAGGAATTGCTACCTAAAGAACAAATTATGGTTTATCCAAAGGAACAATGTGTTTCAATAATTTTCCAGCATCTTAACCCAAACAGGGACCCTTAGGTTTAACCATTTAGAATGAAAGAATGACCAGAACCCTTTTCAGTAGACCTTTGTGCCAAACTAGACTCTTCATCACTTGCACTTCTTAGAATACCTAAGCAATGTAAATGAAGCCCAAGCATAAAACGAAAAACACTAACATACTAGGAGTCTTTTGCAACTTATAGCGCCTCCTTCACTTGTGCCCTCACCATGAAACATAAAAAGAAAAAGTGACTGGTACATAAAATCTCAACTATGTCCCCTTTAAAAGAAAGTTCCAGCCTAGTCCTACAGTTTCTATACCTTTCCTTGAACCTTTGCAAAAAAAGCAAAAACATACAGCATGAGATAGCATGATTATAGTAACACGTTGCAAGGAGATGTTACTGACCAGGGTAACAAGGTGGCAAATAATATTCTTTTGTTTAACAAGTCCATGAAGCAACTGGCAACATGTGAGCGCCTGTCATGGAACAAAAAGTCATGAGGACTATAATGCGGCTTTCAACATATGATAGTTTTCTTAATTGTGCACAATAAGTCCTTAGGTCGCACTCGAACACTTTCAGACGAAAACATTCAGTGAATGCTGAAATCAAATCTCATTCAGACAGATATATCAGGCATCAATTTAAACCAGAACATTAAATACGAATGCATGTATAATTCTTCATAAACCTGAAAAGTGAATAGACAACTACAGCAGAAGCGACTACAAAGAATAAATAAATAATCTTAAAATCCAAAAACAAGCTGCAGATTTCTTACCTGCAAGTCCTTCTCCCCAGGGTAAGAAACAAGCGTACTCAAAGAGATGCGAATAATAACATCAAGCACTGCTTTTCCTTGATCATTCTCTCCAAAGAAACTAACCAATGCATTTGTGGTTTGTCCCCGAAGATGTTGGGTATTATTATAATTTTCATAACCACCTTTATTTTCCCCACTTTCTCCAGGTGGCATCAGGTAGGTAGAAGACCATCTTGCAAGGAACCACACAACTGCCTGGAATATTAAATCATATATGTTGTAATAACCATAAGAAAATTTAAAGGAGAAGTTCAAGGATGATCCTTTTGTCAAAGTAATATAATGAAAATCCAAAAAATTGTTGTCACAAGGACCGCATGTTGCATCAAATATCTTGTATATCGAAGTATTAAGTTGGACCATTGACACCTTCAACAGGCCAGGACTCTTCAATACACTGGATTGTTAAAAGGAGCAATTTGCATACAATTTACCACCATTAGCACCATTCAACAGAAGTTGAAAACATGTAAAATATCTACAAACAATTGAGATTTTGAGATATATACCAGCACCAAATCCTCACAGGGCATATAGCCTAGCCAAGTAACAAAGTTCCAACAGAAAATAATTTTCATACAAGATATACAACTACACCCCAAATTGCAGGCATATAAACATTTTATGCAAATTAAAATTTAAACATGGACACATATCAGGGGAAAAAGAAATCTCTGGTGTTGCCCTCACCGACTAAGGTGTATAACATGGTCTTAGAATTTCTTGCCATAAGTAGAAGGAATATGTTGGAGTTATCCTGTTGCATAAAATTCGTGGTCTAGTACTTGAACACATGATAGCTAATTCAAAGAGTAATCATGGAAAGAAAGTATGCAGAGAGAATCAGAAAATAAAAGGTAATGGCTGTCCTCCAAATTAATTTTAATTCATTTTTTTTGGTTTTTAGGAAATAGGTGGAGAAAAATAAAGATTGGTGTGTTTTTGGATGATATTGTATGTTTGATTTTGCTTTTTGTAGTACTAAAGGTTATATAAAGGTAGGTTGAGATATGTTTGTTTTTAATGAAACACAAGATTAATTGTAAATGCCAAATCATGTTAATAATTTTTTTATTTTTTTAATGCATTTGAAAATAGTCAGATGAATGTAGTTATATATAATAATTTAATCATATATAATTTATAATATAGCATAATTAGATCATATGCATTACTGGTTATTTTGAGCCTTAACCTTGTAACTAGCAACAAACTAAATTTGAGTACAGTATGTTACCGTGGGGGAAAAGTTTTTTCCTATTCTAATATACAATGAGGTCAGTTTTTTTGGTAAGTCACCTGTAATATGAAGAATGTGCATTTCCTACTTCTCAGAACAATATAGAAAAGCAAAATCTAAAGAAAAAGTTTTTTCATTTACCAAAAGATTCAAAATGGCTTTGTTAAGACAATAAAATAAGGTCAAGGAATTGAACAAGAGCAATTTCCACTTTGAATTGTGTGTTTTCCAAGATATGTTCCAAGAAGACATTTTTCTACAAGAAAAGATTCCAGTGACCTCATTATCCCACACTCTTCTCATTAATATACTTTACTTCAGTAATAAACTGTTCCTCCACCACCCCCCTTGAAAAGTATCCAAAATCCATTAACATGTTTTCAGATCAATAAGTTGAAGAGCCCCAAATGACTTGTTTTATTTAGAAATGGGAAAATAATTAAAATTTAGTCAATTAAGAGTCTTCTAAATTAATTAGAAAGGACTCTCCTACATCGTACAAGATAGAGCAGTCAATTCTTGTAGCCACAATCCAAGTACATGAAACTGACACAATAACATCTCCAGTAGAGAGGGCAAGTCTTGCTTTTCAAAGAATCGAAGTCATTAGTGACCCTGTCGTATGTCTTAGTAGCAATCGCCTAGACCCACAGAACTCTTTGAAGAGCCAATAAGAGAGCAGCCTGACAACAGTGTTAGTTCTTCCCACATGACGGAAACCTATAGGTTTATTTTGACTATTGACAGAAGCAAACCAGCAAAGCCATTCCCAATGACATTTAAAAGAATTGAAACATTACAAACAACAGACTCACATCTTATACAAGTTTTCAAATCCCATACATCAAAAATGCCATGTGAGATAACACAATGGCAAAACCAATTTTTTGGACTTCAGGCCCCAGTAACTCCTAATTACTTCCCTATCAACAGTGTCCGACATGGTTTCCTGTGTAATGCGCTTCACGGATCACTTCCACCAGTTGTGGCCCTACCTTAAATATCTAACATCCAACAGATCATTTTCATTCAAACACATGCTTTCCTTTGTTTTTGGTGCCTTTTCATAGTTAGCAAAAAAAGTTAGGTCCTTCAACTCGTCTTCTCCCTTGTCTGGTAACAATACATGGTGTCTCCCTACAGAAATGGTAAGCCTCAAGTAATTTTAGTTAACTCCTTATACAATAAAAGTTCCTTTCTCTCTTTGTTTCAATTTATCCTAAGCAAGCATCTAGTTTACTTGGGATAAATACCTGTAGAAAGAGGCATGACACTTGCAATCAAAATAGAATTGTCTCACATCCTATTTTTGTTATAGGACTAGCCTTCTTAATATATATGAGGGTAAAACTATAGAGATAGTAAATTCTACTGACATCTTTACACATGAAGAACTCCGATTAAGCAAACAAATAACTGCACTCCTTCAGAACCAAGTTTAAAGTTACGAGGTGCATCATGTGCAACTTTATTCGGTGATCAGAATGCTAATATACTCAGAAATCAGTTCAATAATAAGAACATGGATTGTGCCTTACGTCAAAAAGAAGTTTGTAGGACTGGTGTTTTCCCTAGGACAATGGAACATATAATGCAACAAGATAATCAGGAAAGTCAACAATGAGAGAAAAATTAATAACACCTCCATGAGACGAGGACTGAAAAAATATCTTCTCAGTTCTGGATCTAAACTTTCCTCAGCAAACCTTATGATTGAACTGCACAAAAGTCCACAAGATGAGTAAATTCTATGGCGAACTGAGGAAGCACGAAACAACACATACATATATAGTTCAGAATTACCAAGGTTTCATCCTAATAGCTAATATAGAAGTTCTAAAGAGAAGACTTGAGTGTTGTTATAATTCCCAGAAAAGTAATGTATATCCCATGGTCAATTTCTTTTTTGCACTACTTTCTTCACATATTCAACTTTGATTTCAACAGATGCAACCAAGAAAGCAATTCAATTTGGAGGTGATATGGCCTCATTTTGTACACAAGAGTTCTACCATGTACCTCCTGATTTGATCAATCAAGTGATATCAGAAATCAAGGGCTATCATATCCCTCACTTCCCCATTATTTCTGAACTATGTGGATATCAATGAAAATTATTTCAGTTTACAGTTGGTGAAAATAGCTAAAAATTGGGTGAAAGACATTATTTGGTTCCATTTTGTGGTAAAAATAAATCAAAGTGACTAAGCATATTGTTGGATCTGACAAAATTATCCACAATGTTAGGCTTATGCCACGTTGACAACTCTATCTTTCTTATCTTATGATCATAAGTGAGCCAAGTGAACCAAGTTCACAAAATCTAAACAAGAAGCTTTAGTACAGGAGCCATAGTAATATATCAGAAAAATGAAAATTGAACCAGAGACATGCTTCCAGCAGCAATCTTTGGCATCATATCAAATAATGGTCAAGATTACTTGTTTGAACAATTCTCTAGTGAAATTTCACTTCTACATATCAGGGTGTTTAAAGAATGAACCAACGTCAAAATTCACAAACTCCAATCAAATAGAGTAAGTTCAGTGTCAAAATTAAAGAAGGAACGGTACCCAGAAAGTACAATAACTGGGTGTTTATCCACCTCCGTAACATTACTATAATGGCTTTCAATCTCCTTTGGCACCTGCAAATATTATACCAAAGAGTAATCCTAGAAACCCAGAAATGCAGAAGCAACAGCAGGTATGCTTTAGAGAAATTGCCTATAATCCCCAGAGAGATCTGATACATTATCACGCATAAGACACTATTTTAAAAGGTGAACGCAAAGAGAAGATGTCTATAAAATGTTGAACAAAATTAAGATGATACTCAAAAGAAAAGCAAAAGAAAGGTCGAGCATTAATGTCAATAGTCAAAGAAAAATAAAATATAAATTAATAACAGGATACATGATTTCTAAAGAGCAATGAGAAGAGAAAGGAAGAGAGGACAAAAAAATTCAAGAATAGAAATGATTATTGGAAAGAAATTAACCAAATAATTCCATGTGAAACTTTCAATGGATTAAAGAAAATGAGATTCCAATTTAAACATCACAGTAACCATAAACTTACGAAATGTCCTCATATAGTTCTTACAGATGATGGGTTTCAAATGGAAAAGAAATGCCAAAAAGATTTCATGCGATAGAACTTTACAAACATGGGTGCGAGGGTTTCCAAATTCTGTCATTCTGACTTTTGGATTTACGAAACTTACCTACTAATGTGCTAGTCCACAAGTGTCGCATTAAATGAAGATAAATCACGAAATGCTACATATGACTATGAGAAGATGCAACCAGAAATATACTGAAAGACAGGAGGAAGAAAAGGTCCTGTTTCATTGTTCACTACTGAAACAGCATCAAGGACTCTAATAAAATGACGAGTAGTCAACAGAATTGTTCAACATAAAGGCAACAGCAGGAGAAAGAATACAAAAGAAAATCCTATTACCAAAGGGGTTTCGCCCTGTCCTTCATCGGCCAAAACATGCCCAGTTATGAGTAAGAGAGAATAAAGTTCTTCCAAAGTTTCAGTTGGATCACTTGTGCCTCTGCCCTACATTTGCATGAAAATATGAAAGAAGATAGCTAATAGAAGAAGTTGTTTATGGTGCACTTATTATAGTACATTAAGAAACCAGAAGTTGCAAGAGAATCACGGATCAACAAACAAGATAAATAATAATATAAAGGAAACCCATAATTGCATCTAACAAAACTAACATGGACTAGCAATGCCTTAAATCCGTCTAATAAAAACCAGCCAAGCATATATCTAAAGCCGCTATAAGATTCCAAACACGAAGGCTCTCTTTAATCAGTAATTCCTGATCATTGTCAAAAATAGGGAAAATGGCAAACTATTGAAAGAGAGTCATACGCACAAAATCACCAGAAAAGCAGGCAAACTATACAATAAGAGTCACACAACAATTTCTGGGAAAAAAGGTAGGAAACCGAAAAGAAGACTTGAGTTCTGAGGAAGGTTCTAAACATTCTATACTGCCCACTTATTCCCCTCTCTCTCTATTTAAAAAACCAGCATCAATCAACAGGAGAGAAGTTTTCTAAAGCTACTGCATCTGGCCCAAAGCTAGTTACATACCAGAACCAAGACCTCTCAGTTAAGCCACCACTCACTTCAGTCATTAATGCAAACAAGAACAGATGATTACCCTCTTTTAATATATATGAAAATAGATTAACCACAAACTTCTAACCACCTATGATTCTGTAGCTAGAACTTCAATTCCGTAAATTCAAAATCAACTCAAGTTATTGATACATGGTTATCTAGCGCACTATCCTCCACTATACACACAGCTAAATTAACCTAATCAAGAAAGCTTTCAGTCAAAATTGCATCTAGCACCAAATGCTTCAAGGCATACTTTTTGGACCTTTTCTGTTTGAAGTATAGGGCTTAAAGACCAACATTTCTTGCACTTCCAGATCTATAGCACAAAAGCATAAGCACACTTCATGTTCTCATTTGATTATATGTAATTCTTCTTGAAGTTCATATCTTTTATGCTTTTTCACCACTTTTCTCTTCCAAAAATGGGTCATTAATTAGAATTTTGGAAGGACATGTTAATTTTTTTTTATTATCCTTCAGTTGATGTTCCATACATGTAAAAATTCTTATAGCCGAATTTAAAAAGTTTAAGCGTGGTGCTTTCGTCAACCCAGTGCAGCATCCTGCCTTAGTTTACAAGTTAACAATAAAATATTTTGGCAAAGATTTCTTCCTTTCTTTCCTTCCCTTTCTCCTATATGCAGGGTGTATTGCGACTAAGAAGAAGTGGGGCCAAAGAGGGACGGCGAGATGTGCCAGGAATTAGTACATCAGTGCTTTACCAAGTTGGATTAGTAAGCATCAAGTCCTTCATAAAGCAATGAGAGAATAACCTGAATCAAATCAATCATCTGCAGTACATGATTAAAAGAAAAGAATACAAGTCAGAAAGGAAAAAAGATCAGAAACTTTATGACTACGAACAATTTGTTTCTCTTATGGTTTAGAGGATTTAGCTAGAGTAAGAAGAGAAAGAATCTGTTGTTCAAGGAGGAGAAGCAGCATTTGGAGCAAAGGAAAATTATTCAGCCATGGAAGATAGCAGGAGTGCTTGCATCAGAAATAGGAAATTAACAATTTCTCAAGCATTAGTTTGTTTGATGTCACCGAGATTTATTTGGAAAAAGAAGAATACAAGATTCCCAAGGACAGTGTCTATCTTAGCACTTCATTATGTGATAAAAGTGGTTCTCTAGATTGCAGCTTATACTCCTTCCAAATGGCAATGGTTATGAACATCAATTATTGCGAGGAATGCATTACTATTATTTACTTTCCCAAGATGGACGACATCCTTGTCAAGTAGACCAACTCAGATTTCGATTTAAAAAAGTCTTCAGTTTAAGGGAGTTTTTGCAAGGCTTTTGCTCTTCAAGAAGTGCTAATTATAGAGAAAGTTGGAAATTGTAGTAGAATCAAAAGTTAAAAGAGCGATTGTAAATAGTGAAAAATAGATAAAAGCTAAACTGCGAGTATTTTGGGGAAAAAAAATATTTTTAAAAAGAATTTAATCGATAAAACACTATTATCCCTATGTCTTAACATGATACAATTTTTGCTCAACATTTGTACTTGTCATTTGTCAATATAATTGTTTTTCTTCAAAAGAAATGCTTTAATTAGTAAATTTCATATTTAACAAGAACAAAACATGTCATTCATATTATTAAATAAATATCAAATATTAATAGAGAAACTCAATATTTAATTAAATAACACTTCCACTAACTAATATGATTGTTCATGATGCACTATAAATAAATTTGCATGGCTATACCACAAAATTTACTTTCTCATTAATTAATCACAACTTCGTTCATCTTTTTCCATGATGTAGGAATAATACAAATGATCTATCACATAATATATACAAATTCCAAAGTACTAAAATTATTTAAATCTTAGTAGTGTTAAGTAATTCAAATTATTTGAAGAACTCAATGTCAACTTTAGATATATACAAAGAATAACTTAAAAAATGGTACATTTGGATTAAGATTATTATAATAAGGGTAAATTGAATTTATTTAGAAAAAAAAGCCAAAACAACTAGAAGCACCCTTTAAGATGCATTTAGCTTTTAGCTCAAAAGTATTCTTTTCTTTAGAAGTAATAGCAGTCTCCCATACCCTCAAGACTGATTTTCTAAAGTTAAAAGCTGCCAAGTGCTTCTATAAGCTATCGCAAACACTTCCTGAACAGAGATGTATATAACTGGAAATTTAGAGGAACAAGTCATGAACAGTGATCAAAGCAAGATGGAACTGTGAAGTTAATCGCATCGATCACATAGCAAAAATGACGAGCTAATATAAAGTAATAAGTTACCTGATGGAGCCTCATGATACGCTCTGAGAAAAGTTCCTTGAGAAGAGGGATTGTGGCCCCTACAGCTGCCCGAGCAATAAGGGCATAAGAACTCAACCTCTCATCCATGGCTACAAAGGAACACCGAGTATAACAAAAAGACACATAAGCAATTCCAGAAAAGATTGAAGTCACAATATCTATTATGTTAATATGAAAACTTCATCAAATTGACTCGATCAGCGAGATACCAGCAATGGAAGCCTGAAGGTAATCATATTCATCCTCATCATTGAAGGCTGATGCAGATGCAGCTATTCAGAAAACAATGCTAAATATAAGCACAGTATATAGCTGAAAGTGAGAAATAATATGAGTGACATAGGGAACGTAAAAGTACCCCTTAATTCTGATTCTACAATCAATGCAAAGAGATTGGCTGCAGCACTAATCCCTTCAGGAGGAAGTGAATGTTTATGTCCACTAGCATCCAACTGCTGCAGTTAATTAAACAAAAGCACCAGAGACAATTCAATTCAAGACAAACAAGCTATATATATGTGTGTATATATATATCCTCAAACCTAGATACAACAACAATAGACCCGACTCCACACCTCAAGAAGGGAAAATAACCCAAAGGTATATAAAGGGCAACAGGCTAAGTCAAAGTTTGGGTGACAACATCATTGGGATTGGTGATACATGACAGGCAGCGAGCAGCTTTAAGAATTAGTAACCAAAAGAGTGCAACAATGTCTAAACTTTGAAACAGTTATGATCTTCCCTCCACCAGGTTATAGGAACATCATTGCCGGTTGCCACCATGAACCATTAACAAATAGGAAGAAGATATATAAAAAGATATACTCTAAACGGAATCTTACAACATCAACATATTACTCAGACACCAAACGACATCATTCGAAGCCTTCGACACATCGATGTTCACATTGAATAGGAGAGTTCGGGGGTTCAATCACTCTCACAACAATATATAATTAATACCATAACAGTAGTTCCATTGTTCCTCCTTTCTTTCATAGCCCATCAACAAGCAAGGTCCCTTCTCTGTTTGCAGCTAAATAACAGTAAAGAGATTTGACTACGAGTTTCCATATATTGCTTTAAGTCCTAAACAAAAAGCACTTCAATCTTCTCTATACAAGCGATGGCCAGAGCCAGTTTTCTTGAAAAATAAAGTAATATAGATAATGTTTTTGTACAAATCTGGATCCACAACAAAGCCACAAATCCACAAAGGATATAAGGTGGGTATAAATGATCCCAAGCACTAACAATATATACCATGAGAAGGGTTGTCCAAGTATCTAGAAGAATATCACGTGCCACCCAGCTCCATGTCTCTTCTTCTGTGCGATTTTCCATAAGATCTTTAATGACTTCACACATCAGAGCAGATAACAGAGTAATTGTTCCGTAAGGCCTGCAAGTCAAGTCAAAAACTTAGTTCAAGATAAAATAACACAAAATAATACTGAAAATCTATTTTCAGGTAAGCACACAAGATGTTATTGCCATGGACTTTGAAGTCCCATTAATTATTTATTAGGTAACATAACAAGGTGCTTAACACTTCCTCTCTTTAACTCTCATTTGAAACTCTTCGGCAATCATGAGTGACTCGGTCACCATGGTTGAAGTATTGACGGATACTTGAGTATGACACATGACTAAAGAACAATAAGGTGGTTTGCCCCTGTCACCCAGTGGGAAATAGATGCTACTCTTCCTCCTCCACCACCCCTTCCCCCATCAACTAGGGTATGACTGACCTGAGTGATTTCAATAGCTCATCAAACACGAGTGGCGTAGTCACAGTTGCCATAGACATAAGCGCACGGCAGCCATCCAGCAGTTCACTGAGAATATCAAATAAGTGATATCTCAAACATGTTATCGCACAAGAGAAACATAGTCATTGAGTTATTACCTTTCACTTTTTCCAGATTTTATTGCTTTTGAAACAGCATCAGGAGGTTCTATCCACTGTACAATTCCAGCTAGCATTTGCAGAAGGTGCTGTCTTTGCATTTCGCCACTATCTAAATCCCAAAGCAATCAGTAGTAAACACATACTAGCTAATAATTGGTCATAAAAAAGAGAGCAAGAGATGAAAACAGAAAACGCTGAAAAAGCAAAGCCAGGATGAAATAAAGATGATGCAAGCAAAAACTGAATGGCTTATAATCATCACACAAGATATATTCATATCCTCAGGTTCAATGTACAATCAACCAGCACAGAAGCATGGCATGGAAAAAAGTAACCAATGAACTATAGTAATTGGAAGAAACAGTTTGGTTCATCTCCTAAGAAGAAACTACTTGGTATTGTCGAATGCACAGAAGTTAAGAGCATCTAAAAAACCTTCTTGAATCATCAAAAACCAGCAAGGTGACAGCATGCACAGGTGTGCAATGGTATTTTCACTTAATAAAAGCATGCACAAAGTTGAAACAGTGAAGACCTTTCACTTGATTCTCTTTCTGAAGATTAGACTACTAGAACAATGTCCTCATTTATGGGACAGGACGAATTCTTTTCACCAACCAAATGGTGCAACACAATTTCTGAAAACAACCATTGGCCACATGATTTTGCCTGCTTAACCTAAACGGAGGGGGTAAGAGTGGTTTAAATCGCTTAAGGAGAAAACTTCTATCAATATTCACATGAAAGCATTATTCCAACTTATGGACCTCTCTTACACATTCTTTTTCCTGTGCCAGACTGCAGAACAGACTAGCCTACATTCTTAATAGCACCAACGACATCGGTTTTCCTACAGTAAAGTATTGATAAAGATAATAAGTACCAAACAACACAAAATAATTCAAATCAACCAATAAGTGGATTAGCAAATTGCAATCATCACATGTCACTTTAAGGTGAAAATGTCAAGATGTTTGATCGAATGGAATGTAAGAAACATAACCATCTCATCAAGAGGTAAAAGGAATAAGCCATACCAGATGGAAAGATGGTTCCTGTTAGGGAGCAAAACTGTACTATAAGTTTCCGAGCAGAAACTGCAAGAGGGCAGTCAAGCCAGTAACCTTCACAGGAAAACTTTTGCCTCAGTGCAGTATAAAAGTTCAAAAGCCACCCAACATGACCACTTGAAATCAATACATCGCGCCAGGCAGGACCAGGCTATAAGCATCACAAAAGGAGAAACAAGTAAAAAGATCAAATTTCCAAGGTGCTAATGACTAAAAAGAAAAAAGGAAGCCAACAATTTACTGGAAATGTAAATAGTACATTTTATACGTAGAATGTTAAGAAGTAACAATATTGATTTTAGACAATAATAATAATCTCTTGCCCTAACAATTGAAAGAAGTTGATAAAAACACATCCATAAAAATTGTATTTCAAGAGGAGAGGAAAAGCACACACAACCAACAGCAGCTGCTATATGCGGATCACTCTGGTTAGCAAATAATTAAGTCTACTCAGCTTCAGTTCAACTATTATGTTGCCCCCTCAAGCATGGAGATGACAGGTGAATGCTATAGTTAAGACATACAGATATTCTCCAAGAGCTTCTACTTAATCTTTTGATTATAGAGTAATTAAAAGTTAATCGTTTGTATTTATTGAACTCTCTAAATATAATCAAATGAGTTGATTGGACTTTCACAGTCAAAAATATCATATTTTGACATCTGATTTCTTGTCAATTTAGTCGATCTCCAAGGAGAATTAACATTTTAGGAAAATCTAATAGCACATATTTGAAACTTTTACTAAACCATAATAAATCATCAATAAAGGTGGTTCACAAAGAACTATTAATTTGACCACAAAACTCAAGCCAATCATCCAACTCATTCTCAAACTGTATAATTTATCCTTTTAAATTTGGAACAGTTTTAGTTTTTCTATTCGTCGACTCAAGCTTCATTTTTAATGATCAAGACTTAAAATTTCAGTTATAACTGAACACAAGCCCCAGAATACTTCAGCCTAATCGAGTTCAACTCCACAAAGTCCCTACAGCTTAGCTCATCTATCCCTGCTTCGAGCACTATTGACCTTGCAATTTTACCACTAACCTGCACTAAGATGCATTCAGACCTTCTAAGAGAGTCATTCTCTTGCTTCATCCCATCATAGAAAATATCCATTCCTCTTTTTGAATTCTCAATGCTGTTCTTGCCTCTGAAGTCCCAATTCAAGATTTGAAGCATCAAACGCAGTGCTGCTGAACAGACTTTTACTTCAGGGATTTCAGAGTTGGCTCCAATTATTCTATCAGACACATTAAAAGCAGCATATTGCACCCAACAGTAGAATGCCTGTGGAGCATCAAAGCAAAGGAATAATACTCATGAGCAGAAGTAAAAATCAGAAAAGATTTTGCAAAACAAAATGCCATATGTGGCAACAAAAGGTAGGCAAATGGAAAACCCTAGAGTTAGACAGCAATAGATTAGTTTTGGGTAAAGATAAACCTTCATATAGTCTTGCTCCAGTGATATTCGGCACTGTTCATGGAATTCTCTGGGAAGGCCCATAGCAGTCGAAGTAGAGGGTGAGAATTCAGATACCTATTTGGGAATACCATGCATGTTTTATGAATGAGAAATTTTTCAACTGTGCTTTTCCGGGATACCATTAATAAGAACATACCAAAGATTCCAGAAAACTAATTCCAGCAAACTGCACATCTAAACCATGGCTTCCCTGAACAGCCTGTTCAACCTGCAACATAAAGCATAAGGCTTGTAAGTGTGAAACAACGGTCGAACAGAAACCATAATGACCATGTTTATTTAGGCAACAGCTGGAATTCTAGAATTGCCTATACAAGACAAGTGTATCTTGCAAAAATTTTATTAAATTCTTTGACCAAATACTTAGGGAAGTTTTGCCAAAGTTCCAGAACCCAAAGGGAGGTGGATGCAAATATCCATGTATAGAGCTAGCCACTAAAATTCTTACTTCGCAACAAACGATTACCAAAGCATTGATGAAAATAAAGTACTGCTCCAATCTACAGCCCACATGAGAATGAGGAAAGGTTACACCAGTTGGGATCCAATGAGATGAAAAAGTGGCACAGGAGAAGAGCCAATATAACAATTTTCTGATCCTAGATCTAGCATTAAACTAAAGCACACTTCACTAAAATATGGGTTTGAAAAGCCATATGGCATTGGGTGAGTAAACAAGTCTAATATCATATCTTCACTGTCCATCACCCTCATGATTTTGCATCCCCACTTGGACCCCTCCCAATTTTTGAAAAGTACCTTCAACAGAACATATCCTGTCTGAAGTTGGATTACTCGAGAGGCTACAAATTCAGAGAAATGGGCAACAGGGTGGCTGGAGGGATTACAAAACCGGAAAAAATGATCAGGAAGAATGGCACTTGCATGATTTAGCTGGTAAGCTCACATCCGGCAGTTTTGTGACTTTGTTCATTAAGAATGGGGTTAATCAAAATTCGTAGTATGTTATCCTTTATGCTCTTTGGTATAAATTAACTTCTCCATTAAGACCAACTACCCACCCCTGCATGCCCGTCCCAACCCAAAAAAACAGAGCACAACAAAACAAAAGAGAAGCTCCAAAATATTGTTAAGACTAAATAACTGCTTCCCCTTTGATAATTATGCATGCAGGGAAGGGCATCATCTCACCTAAAGAGGTCTTCTAATGAGAAAAGTACGTGAACCAAATACTCATAAAAAACCAAAGACTTTTGTATTGCCTGAAAAGCACACAGAAAAATTAGAAAGAAACTTGCAATTACCTCATGAAAGAATGCCTCCTTCTCTGCAGCTGTAAAATCTAGCCTGCACGAAGAGCATAAAAAAGTAGACAATTAAAAATCTTCCCATTGCACCCATGGCTAAGAAAAGATGTCAACCCAAAAACCACCAAGAGATACATCCTCAGGCAAGAAAACCAGAAAATGATAGAAAACATAATACACATACTTCTGATACAAACTAGATATATCTAAAAGAGAACAAGAGGGAAAGCTTATATATATTTTAACTATATTTAACCACAAAACCACAGCAATCACTTTCTGAGCCAAATACTGCAGCGAATAGTCCAGGAAGAGAAAAGAAAACAAAAAGGCAAAAGACAAACTATCCAAAAAATTGAGTTGAACATAGAACACCTCACTTAAAAAACCAAGCTCTTCTAGAGTTTCAACTCATAACTTAGTTGCAGAATATAGACTTTTAAGTCGTGTGCACTATATTTAAAGAGCTTCTGCATGGAGAGATCCCTTAGACACCCTAAACTATTCCAAAGTGCAACTTATTATGGTGAAAAAGGAACTATACAAGGTCATCCTGTGAAGCTTTCCATCTCAGATCTGGTAGCAAATTAGAAATTTTGGAAATCTAACATGAAGCTAAATTAGGAGATGTAAGGGCTAATTACACCGGCATCACTATTGCTTCGCCCAATTGAAATAGGGAAACAGAAAATACTCTAATTTTCAAAATTAGAAAGGTCTCCTGCAATTAACTGTTGTCAAGAACCTAATGGAAGTAATTACATGTCTCTTTTGCCCTTAATTTAAGTTTGATAGAAAGTGTTAAAGCAAAGATAATCATTTAGAAACTGAAATGACGTATTCACCCTGTATTATATAAGTGAAATAGCCTGACCCACATATATAATGGTTTAACCCATCGGCGAAACAAGATGTCATAATTTTTTGGATGATATCAACATTTTCCATGACAGCTACGTACAACAGTCTGAATGACAGAAACAAACATCAAGAGAGATGGAGTCAAGTTTGAAAGTCATATGGTGTCTGGTAATTAGCCCAAAACCTCAACACAGCTAGATATAATTAATCAAACCCAAAAGTAGAATCATAGACACTTCGCAAGATACCACAAGAGAGCTACTTGAAGACTTTCCAGTTTCATCGACAAGAATCAGTTGCCGGGAATGCAAAGAAATTTTTATTCCTTTTTCATACTTTAGGTCCAAAGTAGCTAAAGTTTACAAAGAACTCAAACATCAGACATCTAGTAAGATAATGAGGCACAACCCTCTGAATTGAATTGATTTTTCCATAAATGTGTGTTCACAAATATTGTTCGTTCTTTATATTTATAAGATGTTTCATTCATCTGAATTCAAGAATCAACAAATAATTTAATGTATTCATGCTTCATGGCCACCAACACAGACATTATATCTCAGTTTGATGAATTCAATTTATATAAAGAATTATACTTAATCATTTTACACATAATTTTTTTATGGAAAAGCCATATGCTAAGTCAAGGATTAAATTATTTATTAATCATGACTGTGATTAGACCTAAACCTCGGGGGTTTCAATAAGTTTATCTTTACTTTAAAGACCCCCTTCCCTACTTGTCTTACTTGAGTGTATCATGAATTGTCTTTGGACTTCACAATAGCACTTGTTGAAAGAATTATGTAAGGACCTAATTCTTACTTTCCACAGTAAATCTACACGCTTTTCCTACCACATATACAATAGAATTATTCATTCCCTGTTAGTAAATTGAGGATGTCCTACATATTTGGCCCTTGGGTTTAAGATGAACTGAAACTTACCAGCCCCTTTTCAGCAATTGAGCAGCCACTGATGCAACCTTCACTAGGACATAACCCTCAGGTGAATTAGCATTTTTCATGATAAAGCATAAACAGAAACTGCATGAATAAACCAATGGTCAGTGAAGACTATAGTTCAATATGCCAGCAAAGGAAGAATTCTTCTGAAAACTGAATATTCATTATCTATGAATTCTTAGAAAGCACTCTAAATGCACAAACTGTGGCATGAAGGTCTTAAGCACAAAGAAAGTCATGCACTCTATCAACGTGCACAATTGGTCAAGACTGTAGAATTATTTGGCGGTTAAGCAAAATAACTAGTAGTTTCAGACAGCTAACTATTATAACATAATGAACACACATAGGAGAATTAAATAGAATAAAAAGTTCCAGATGAGATCATGCAAATGAGCTGGTTGTCCATATGCAGCGAGAAAGTAAAAGTGAACATTTGCTCCAGAAATGTCATAGACAATTAGAATAAAAGTCCATACTCCACGCTTTGACATGCATTCTAATACTTTACATGAAATCCACTGGATCCTACTTCTTGTGGATGGCAGTGCAGTTGAACAGTAACTGTTCCAAAATGAGCAAGTGCCATGGATAGCAGAACAGCTAAAAGTACAGAGCAGTCCGTAACGATTGGGCTCCAGAATTTTGTCATTGTAAAATTATTGCCTACATTGAGTTGATCTAGCTTTTCTAATAAGTGTATTCCTAAGCCTTTAAACAAAGAACATCTATGCCAAAACACTTATTGGTTATTATAAAAGGAAAAGATCAAGAGCAACTATTAAAGAAAAAAAAATGAAAGTGAATGTGAAGTCTATTGAAGGAGAAGTCTTTCTACATTCTGTGATTTGAGCTTTTAGCATCAAGCCCAGAACGAACCGGAAAAGAGTCACAGAAATGGTCCTCGCTCAAACTGCACTTTTCTAGCTATGCCCATGCCTAATTATGTTCTTGAGAACTGATGAAGCAACAAATATAGAGCCATCACAACATAAAATATCAGGCTACACAATTGCTCCATTCTTATAACTACAGTAAAAAGTGATAGTCATTATACCACTCTTTTGTATTTGAATAATTTCTACGCACATGAGCTATCTCACATAACCATATGCATAGTAATCTTAACCAAAATACATATACATTTCACAAAGGTGAAGAATTTATCAGCCAATACTTGCTGCACTGATAGACAAATATATAATCAGATATGGTTTCAGAACGTTGTAATAGTTACTCATGCAAGTAAATCAAACTGAACTTGAGAAATTACCTAATCAATCCTCTCCTGTCATTCGGCTCGAGAAATCCCCATTCTCGTATAGCTGCATCTCTAATTGCTCCAGCAGCCTGAAATCTAGCATTTGGCAACTGAGAATTTTCTGAAAGATAAAGTTACTCCCAGTAAGTCCCTTTCTTGCTTTGTTTTCAGTTAGTAGAAAGAGACTACGAGTCTCAGAAATCTGTATTTCCTAAAGAGAAAATTTAGATTAGCGTTTCCAGATGACAGAAAAAGCAACAGATAAATCATTCTCAAGACATCATAAAAGTAATTTTCTACTCTAACATTATTTAGCATCTGTGCATATAGACATTTATTTTGTGTGTGCAAAGTGTTCTCATTACATGCATAGTGGTCATCTAGCCAGAATTATACTTATACCCATCACAGCTAATAGAAAGACTTCCAGCATTTTACACTAGCATGGATATAGTCCAGCATTTACAGGTAAACAGTCCCACAATCTTCTAATATAGGTTAGGCAGATTAACAATCTGGAAGCTGCACGGCCTCAAACAGGAAAATGTTCCAAACTGAAACCAAAAAACCAGACAGAAGAAGGGGTAGTGCTCCTTAAAATTTGCCAGCTAAGTGTCCCAGAAAGAAAAGCCAAATAGAGTCTTCCAGTCACCAAAATCAGACAAGTAAACACATGATAAATGGCATCTCTCCCTAGCACAAATTTATTACAAGTAAAATCAATTCGCTTGAGCAAGTTATAACAAAATACGCTATTTAGTCAAAGCAAAAGTAGTAAGTAGCAAAAAGTCATATAAATGAATTGTTGTAGAATCTATAATCTAAGTAATTCCATAGACTAATTGGCATTGCACATAGGCATACTAAGTTTTACAAAAGAATATGTTACATGAGGGAAAATATGCATATTGGACGAACGTACCTAAAATAAATTGACATGCTTGGTATGGCCGAGGCGACTGGCTTAATGATAATAAGGTAGCTTCAGCAGCAGTTGGATTGGTATGCATCTGCTTAGTTTCACCCACGCATATCCATAGGTCAATGTAACCCAATGAATCAAAACAAATTATAAAATAAACAAGGCTAAAGACTTCATAACTTACAAGCAACATATGAAAATAAAATGAACTAAGATCCTCACAACCTTTCCTCAGTTTGTCATCCATTTACTGGTGAAGGATGACTTGTGACATTGTTAACCATACCTATTGTCAATCTACTTCTGGACTGACATGATCCTAATTCTACATTAAATCTGAGTCTCCGACAGCATATTATAGTGCCATTTGATACAATGTTCTCCTATTTTTAACAAGCTTAGCCTTTTTCAGTTTCATCAAGACTTTGTGGTCAGTTAGAATAGTGAGGTTATCGCCACAACAGATTATGGTCAGGTAGAAATTTATCTAGGTTTGACAATCATCAGAGCATGCTTCCCAGGAAGGTAGATGAAAGTAGGTGACTGGGCTGAACTCTGAACTTAAAAGATGATAGTGTGAAAAATTAACCAGTAGCCACAATACAGAGATTGGTGAGTACTTATTTTTCAAGTAACCCAAAGATACAATAGATGATACCAGCCTGCTGACAACTTGAGTGCAAGAAAGTAGCCACACGGCACCTCAACATTTACATGTCACATCAAATTAATCACAGACACCAATCGAACAAGTAACTATTGTTAAATTAACTCAGAGATACAATAGATAGACATCTGATATCAGTTTCCGCAGAGAACATAGGAAGTAGCGATAATTCCACAGTCCTTTACATTATAAATAAAACTATTGATTCACAAAGATGGGACAAGGAATTTCCTAATGAATCTCACAAAAACCTTTTCCTACCAATCACACACAAGCTATGGTATTCAGCCCGAGTTGCATCGATTATGGAAGCTGATGAAATACGCTTCATCATCACTTATGTAACCCGAGGAAAACCGAATCTCACTCGAGCCAAACTCACAAAGCAGAGACATATAAATAGAAATAATGGTTTTCCGCTTCTCTAGGGCGCCCTATCTAATCGTTCAAGAATCAAGTACAAGTTCTGAAAACTCATTGAAAATTATTAGCATATTTCACTGAACAAGGGTTTGGGGAATACATACATATATATACATAAATTGATTAGAGAACCTGAATAGAATTGCAGGCAAGTTCAATTGCTTGCATGGTGGCTTGAAGCTGAGCCATATCGGCTGCCCCCATGCTTTGATAATACCCCTGATGCATTCTCGTCACTCGGGCAGTCGGCAGTGCTGTGCTTGAAAGAGAGCGAGGAAGCCAAAGAGCTCACTTTGATATCACTTTTTTCCTTTTAAGTGAGGGTGAGTTTTAAGTACTCATCCCTTTTTTCTAAGTCTTTGATTCAATCTCAAAGTAACTTTATATTTTCCAGTTCCCAAATAAAAATTGAAATTTTGAGTCAACTCCTTGAGTACTTAGTTTTGCCAAAACATGCTTAATTCTTGGCATTTTCTTCTCTTTTTGTTGGAAAAAATAAATTAATAATTATATTCGAGTTCCTTTTAATTCATTCTCGGTCAGGTTTAAAATAAATTTTAAATATGTAGTCATATCTTACAAAGAAAGATTTGATTTTCTACATAAAAAAAAATACACAACAGTGTATAAAGACAATTCGAGATCTTCCTTTCTGTTTTTCTCTTTGTCTCCCTCTCCCTAATTCTCTTCTTTAGCTATGCTTCCTTGGTCTAGTAGGAATCGTATATCCTTGTTGTCAATAACGATGATGTTGGGAAGTCTATCCAAACAGAATAACTATTTCCGCAATCAACCTTATTTTACCTTTCACGATAAATATTATACCAAGTAAAACTTAGATTTAACCTTTAGATTAGACATGTTTGCTATCACTTTGCAATATTTGTGGCAAATTTGCACGTTCCTTTTTTCCCCCTTTAATTCTGATACTAACTTGAGTATGTGATTGCTAAATTTTATTTGCAGGTGCCTCTTGTTCAAATTTGTTCTAGCCAAAGCCAAGAACATGATCCATTATATTTAGCATTTCAAACGGATCATTTACGCCATCTTATGGGAATTTTGAGTTAAAGCGCAAGGAATATTGACAATAGAAACACTGGAACTAAACAAGAGAAGCGGGCGAGGTCATCCCAGTTTCTTTTCGGAGCCTGCTCCCATAGATGGAAGCAGCAAGAAGCATCTCATGCTCCAACTCGCATTAGCGCCTCATTTGGTACCTTATGTAGGAAGATGATATGTGTTTCAATAGACCAACTGCAAAGATGATCACGAAAATCATCTTAGGTCAAATGCGACACCCTATCCTCCCAAATGGCACCGGTGTTGCTACCTAGTGTAAAAATCAATGTCAACCACTACAAAATGTGCAAGGGTCTATTAGGCAGGAGGCTTGACCAGAAGATCATGAACTAAAAAGATAGCATATGTCCCCATAGGAAAGGAACCCAAGTGATTGGTAGGCTCAGATGAAAGGTTTGGAAAATGACTTTCTAGATGACGAAAGCATAGCTTGAGAGTTCCTCTTGAAGGCCAAGAAAGTATTTCTTTCAGTTGGGAGGTCATGGCAAATGAGTTGACCATCACATGCTATACTCCCAATCTAGTGGAGTATGATGAGACTATTGATCAGTAGGAATACCTGTATCAATTCAAAAATGTTGCCTTCTCCATTGATACTCCAATAGAGTTAAGTGTTGCGTGTTCTTGATTACTTTCATCCAGACTACCCAGCAGTGTTTAATTAGCTACCTTCGTAGTCCCCCTTATCTTTTAAGGACTTCAGTTCATTCTTCTTACATTAGTTTGAACTCTCTAACTAAATAAAATTATGGTAACATTTCACAAACCACTAATACTCACCAATTCCACCTTATGAAAGCAAATGGTGATTTATGGGTAATAAAGCAAGCATTTGTCTCTATGTCCAAGGGTCACCCTTAGGACTTAGCTCATGGTCTCTTGTTATCTTGGACAACTCTTTGGAGAGATTGGTCACTACACCCAATACCTCAAAAAAAATTAGTCAACACCTTTGTTGACTTCAACAAAGTATTATATTAAAATATTTTTAATTTGAATAAGCCTATTCTTGTATTTCCACTTTCATATCATAACTTAATTAATACTTCAACCTATTTAGATATTTTTTTTCTAACCTAACCTCATTAATTTTACCTCTTTGAAAACTCCTTTCCAAACCCTTTTTTCAGACCTCCCACTTGGATAAAAAAGCCTCACATTTCTATCCATTAAGTTTTGACTTAATCTGATCAGGTCATCAACTAATTATTTGATATTAGTTTTATAATAGAAGGTATCAAAGTAATCCTAGCATGGATATACCACTTGAAATTTAGCAACATGATGAGATATCTTCAAGGTAATTTATCTCATCATAGCTACAGTGATCCATTCACTTCGTTCTGCTGATTGGATCTTCTATATTCCAAATGGTATTATATCTTTTATTTTAATTAATATATACATATTATGTGTATAAAAATACGTTATTTATTTTATTGTAAAAAAATTGTATACACACAATATGTATATATATATGTTAAATAAAATACAATAAATTTGGAATAGAAAATTCAATTCGATAACTGGAGACTCAAATTTGGACTTTATGGGATGTGTTGATAGTATGAAATTAACTTATTGATAATATTCTCCACTCTAACTAGTGGTCCTATATTTTATAAAAGAAAATATAGAGATAATTAACACCTACACCCGTTGATTCTTTAAAAAATTACACCTATAATTACCATAAATATCAATACAATTTACACAAGACCACCCCGTTCTTTAAAAAATTACGCATATATCCCCAAAAAATATCTACATCACATAAATTATCTCTATTTTTTGATTGACATGGGCGATTTCTATAATCACACAGGGTATAAATTTATATAAAAAAAACTATAAGTCGTGATATGCATGTGAACTACTGGAAAGGGGTTTGCTGAATTTTAAGAAAAGGAATTATCTGTTGAGTGCAACACTTGAGAAATATCTAAAGAGTGAGATCAGATTACATGCATTGGTGGTTGACTAAGTACTGCATGTCTAAATACCTGATTAATTAACTAAATACGCGTATACGTACGTAGGCTGTGGCTTACCAGTCCAGTCAAGATAAAGAAGCTATTGTATTTCTTCTGCATAATTATTATCTTTGAATATGTGCTAACTCATATATAGCTGTATGCATGTGTTCATACTTAGCAATATACGTAGACTAATCTAATTACAATGGAGAGCATGAAATTTTGTGATTTTTTTTTTTTTTTTTTTGCAATTCTTGACGAGCAAGAGAGTGATGTCAATTCAATCAATTGATTGATGGCTGACGGAAATCATCTTACACACACTATTTGTGCTTCGTGATTCAATGAATTGTGTCAATGGAACTGACTTCGTTTTGAGAAATTGAAATCCGATGATTATAAGAGGCATGTTCCAGGTCTGATCAAGTAAGATTGGTGGGTTGTTGCCGCTAGTAATCCATCCAGTCTTGGGGGATGTGATAATAATATTCGACCCTATGTAATTTTTTATTACCAACAAAAATTATTAATGTCTCATATCTCATATTTTATTTAATCGGATTATACCAATCGTTTATTTCACACATGAAAGCAAACGGCCCCTAACGTCCTGTGTTCGTATCCCACCAATGTATGGATTGTTATTCTAACAGTATATATATGATATTTACTAATTAGTGTATCAATTAACATAATTGTAATCGATTTACTCAAAGTAAATCGAACACATTGCTTAATTCAAATAAATGAGCAATTTTGATTATTTAATCACTAGAGAAATTATGATAATATAACACTATACTATGCATATATGCAATTAATTAGCACTCCAATTGTTGAAATATACATATATATATACACATTCATTTAATTATAATAAATACTCTCTAAGCTACCAACTAATAATTAACCAAAAATGCCCAACTCTGTTTGACTCTTGACTGGGTTTATATATAATATTTGTGTGAAATTGAATGGTAAAACGCTAATGCTTCTAGATAAAACGTGTACGTCTGTACGACAACTCTTACTAGTCCAGTAATCCACTTTTTCTTTCCTTTGACAAATTTAAAAATATAGTTAGATACTTTGAAAAATATTGGCTGCGGAGTCGCATTTTAGCTTGCTTTAATTATTAAGCTTGAAATGCATGAAATATTCTAGAACAAAATAAAAACGTTTTTTTTGGTCTTAGCTCGCCAATCACGACTCTTACAATCAGCCAACTGGTCATGCTTACGAGCTCAATGACGGCTCACTGCCATCCGATGCCTTCCACACTTCATTTTTTGTTGCATCACTGATCGAGTTTGATTATTATTTTATTATTACTATTTAAACATTGAAAAATAAATTAAATTATTTATACTTTATATAAATTAAGAGTTTGTTGAGTTTGGTTATTGAATATAATAAATTAAATTTGAACATGATATTTTTATTGGGTATTAATTAATTGTACGTAGAATTGATGTATTATATTTTTCTTACATCCTGCTCTTAATTATAACTAAAATTTTAGATAAAAATTAAAATAAATTGTAGAAGTATTGATTATATCACGTTATTATTTCAAATGAGAGGGATATTTTAGAAAAAAAATCGTAGTTCTTGTTCTGGAAAAATGGAACCGTATCTACAACATTTAACAATAACGTCTCATATTTGATTGCAGACAAGAAAATTGATGAATAGTTTATAAGTCCCTAATGCTTTATCTCTCTAGCACTGTGCGTTTTTCAGGACAAAATTATAAATTTAGAGCAGACAATACTTTATGCAAAGGAGCACCGAAATATAAAAATGTGACCTACTTGAATATGCCGAGAAATTGCAAGTCATCAACCTATTTCTTTTTAAATTTTTTTAGGAAATGACTCCTACAAAATTTTGCCAAATCATTTCCTAAAAAAAGAAAAAGTAATATGTTAAACATCGAATTCATCGAATGCCCAAACTTAAGTCTTGACATTGCTATAATGTGGAATTTTTCAATCAAATTAATCGAAAATAATTAAAATTACCACAATTTTTGAAGTTACATGACCAAATTAAAAGTTTTTATTTGAATAAAATTAAAATTACCATCCATAATTCACATAGCTAAAATCATATTTTTACCTTTTTAAATGTGTGAATTATAATATTCATAAAATAAATAAATGGGAAGAATTAAACTTCCATGGATCATAATAACAAAACCATGCAAATATATATATATATATTAGTTTGTATTTCCTTTCCAAACAAGTAAGCTTAACCCAATTTGATTGACTCTCTCCTGCCCAAATGTCAACAATATCAAGTCAAACTCCCCAACTACCAAAACAAACCTAAATTTTCCTATATATACATCTCATCCTCTTTCACTCCTCTTTCCCATTTCACACATTCACAAACTGCTACAACTACGATCACCACTATGACGATGATGAAGAGGACGAGAGACGACCAGGTTCGTGACGACAACATAACTGCCCTCGCCAACTGCTTGATGTTACTATCAAGCAGATCAGGACGAGGAGCAGGAGGAGGAGGAGAATTCTCGACACGTGTGTTCACGTGCAAGACATGCAACAGGCAGTTCCCGTCGTTCCAGGCGCTGGGCGGCCACCGTGCCAGCCACAAGAAGCCGAGGCTGATGGCCGGAGATGAGTCGTTGCAGCGGCCGTTGTCCCCGCCCAAGCCGAAAACTCATGAGTGCTCTATATGCGGCCTGGAGTTTCCGATAGGGCAAGCGCTGGGCGGACACATGAGGAGACACAGAGCAGGTGCCGTTGCTGATGATCAAAATCTGCGGGCGGCGCCGGCGGTTTCCGAGGCTCCTATTGTGAAGAGAGCGAATAGCAGGAGGGTTTTGTGCATGGATCTGAACTTGACGCCGTTGGAGAACAAGTTTGTGTTTGGCGATGGTATTATTAATCCTGCTGTTGACTGCTTTTTCTGATTGTTTTCTCTGTAAATTAGACTGTGATTTGTTCATTCGTTTATTGGCCATGAGAATGGAATTAATACATCATCTAGCATATTAGTAATTAAGGAGTTTTACGTAGTGCTTTAGTTTATAATTTAGCATCTTTTTATTTTTGATCCTATTAATTACGAAATCCTCACTTTTGGTTGGATAACTTATAAAAAATAACACTTTTAGCACCATGATCATTTCCATTATATATTTTAACAGAAAATAGCACTTGGTTGTTAGAGTCTTTACACTTTTGGTCCCATGTGTTACGAATTCTCACTTTTGATTCCTTAACTTTAAAAAATTAGCATTTTTGGTCTCATACACTTAAGGCTATGTGACTTTTCCGTTAAATATCTAACGAGAAGATGTAATGGGACAAAAAATACTACTTTTTTAAAGTTATGGGACAAAAAATGAGAATCTCGTAACGAAAATAATCAAAAGTGAAAGACCCCAAGTTACAAGACGAAATATGCTATTTTCCCTTAAAACAGTAATAAACATAAACATTCACTGAGCAAAAGAAAACATCAAAGCGATCTCTTAATTTTGAAAAAAGTTCACTACCTGCCATTAATTCAATTAAGCCTGTTAATGGGTGGGTATTATTTTATTTAGAATCAAACACAAAAAGTTCACTCCCTGCCATTAATTCAATTAAGCCTGTTAATGGGTGGGTATTATTTTATTTAGAATCAAACACAATAAATATTCGTAATTGTTACTTATATACCCTATTGTTCCTAGGCACAGACTACTCGTTGGATTGTACTCATATTATAAACAGAAGAATTGAGTCCGATTTGAGTCTTACTCGTTGGATCTTATCTATGTTAAAATAAATAGAGCAAGTATATATCTTTTTATAATGATATCGTGAGAATATAATACTATATTAATTTATTAAAAAGATTTAAGAAATTTGTTATCTATAAGCTATTTGAATTTTTAACATATGCAATTTAAACATTATTGAAATATAACCCTTATTAATCAATTAGATAATCAATATAGATTTGAGATAAGAACTAAAGTTGAAGAAGCGGTAGAAAAAGAGAATATGGAAGTCATATTTTAACTTTACAATACCTTTTTCTGGCCATCTAAAATTGTGTTCGATTTTCATTAATTGATGAGTTCTTCACATATCAAACTCAAAAAAATTTTATCAGTTTCATATGTTAGTTGAATTTAACTAATTTAAATTTCATAACTATTTTTTCATTTTCTAAACTATAACGCTGCGTTCAAATTAGTCTTATTAGAAACTACTTAATATTTGAAGTTTCACTATGAAAATAATTAGATGAAAAATTTTAGTATTTTTTTTCCAAAATATTGATACATAAAAAAAATTAATAAACTATATACAATATTTAAGAATTTTTAGAAAAAAAGTAAATCTAGTAAATTAATTTATAAAATAAATTACAAACTCGATGATTTTATTTAGAGTATTATATTTTACCCATTCAATATTAATATATACGGATACGTATGTTAAGGTCTAGACCCTACATATACTGAAAATTCTTATTTCAATAAATATAGATTCGGATTTCAGTCTAATTTAAATATTGGTCGGAATTTGAGTGTTAACTATTATGATAAATTGGGATCTACTAAATCCGAAAAAAAATATATATATATTGGCTGCTCATATATTGACAGATCCATATCATACTTGTTATATGATTGATTATGTTTTTGAATTATATAATAATCACATGATAAGTATATTGCATTTGTCATATCATTAATTTAAATTCGATCGAGTCGGGTTCAAGCTAGATTTTGCTCTTATTTTTTAAAAATTCTTGCAAAATTTTTAATTGGATGGAGTTACAAAACGATGATCATTTGATTGTGTCGATATTGCATTCTACAATTCAAACTTTTGTTTCGTCAATAATTTATTTTCTTAGATGGGATTAAATTTATTTTGGTATTGGAGTTTTGTCATTACCGCTATTTTCATATAAATACGAATAATTACCAATGATTCAATTAGTACTGGAGTTTCACAATTTGAATTGTTCATGAAAAAAAACAATAATATTGTAATCAAAGTCAATTCATGGAATTTGATTAGGTCAATTTGGAACTTTCGAGAATCAAAATAGTTTAATTAGCTTTAATTTACTCTAATTTTAATAGTAGTCTTAAAATAATACCTATGTTAATGTGCTAAATAGTTGGGTTAATTATAATTATGTTCTATCTAAAAATATGAAATAACTATTTTTTCTAAAAGAAATCTTGAAATTACACCAACACTTCTTCCAAAAAAATTTTGTTTACATCTGACCTCCCATCTGTTAGAGTTTGGACGAAAAATGCTGACATTAGCAAAAAAAAATACATGAATTTTCAATTTTGCCCCTCATTTAATATTTTTATATATATTTTTGTGCTTACAAAAGGATAAACGTAAACTATATATAAAGTGAGGTTAAGATTATTATATATTTTTCTTATAAATATAAAATTATTACATAAAAATATTAAACGAAAGGTAAAATTAAAAAATTATATAAATTTTTTATTAAAATTAATTAGCATTTTTCGTCCAAACTGTAGCAAAATGGGTCAGGTGTAAACAGTGAATTCTTGAAGGAGTATAAATGTAATTTTTAAACTAGTTTAAAAGAAAGTGTTACGTAATTCAGCATTTTTAAAAGGAGTTTAAATATAATTAATCGTAAATATTTTTATTAATTTATTTAGGTCAAATGAAGCTCTCCCACCATACATAACTATAGAATGTCATAGCACATACAAATGATTGACATTTTACCCCAATAAGTGATATAATTAAAGGATAATTAAATTTATAATCCTAATCTATAGTATGTATAGTTACACAAATTATTTTTTATTTTTGTATAATTATAAAAATCATATTTAATAGTCGAAAAATAGGAATAGTTTACGTAATGATATCGACATTTTTAAAAAGTATATGTATAATTATTTAAAAAACAAGAGATAATCGTATAGATAAACATAAACTATATGTTAAAAAATGTAAATATAATTATCTTTATAATTAATAGTATAAAACATGATATAACAACCTACTTGAACTTGAACTCAAGATTATCGAAACTACCAATTATGATGGGCTTTATCCCTAATTAACTAAGAACTGTTATAATTAAACTTATAATGAATATTAATTGAAGAAATAAATAAAATTAAAATTTTTATATTAATTTATTTAATCATATGAATGATAATATAAATTTATACCATAATCATTTGTGATAATATATATATATATATAACACTATAAAAATACGACTAACAATTTTTATTCAAAATAAAGAAATATGTTAAACTGATATATATGACACTGTCGACAATAAAATATTACGATGACATTTTATAATTCAAATATATTTTCACTCGTCGATAAAAAATAAAAAAATGATCTTTCTACTTAAAAAAATGAAAATTATAGAGTCAAATATTGCTTGAATTTTCCTATAGTTATGTTAATATTTAGGTAATTAGGGATCCTAAAAGGTACTCTTTTCCTTTCTATGGGAAACCTTCTGATATAGTTCCGTACTTGTGTTCTAAATCATCCCAGAAATTGGACCTAATTTTGTGCCCAGACAACAGAAGCTAATGCCTAGCCAAATTTCTTGCTCACTAAATCTTGTTTTCTACGTACATAAAATAATATTAAATAGTCACTTTAATGTTTAATTAATACACTATATATAAAAAAATAAATAAATCTCTACATTATAAATGATGATTATCAATTAAATATGCGGTAAATCAATGCTATTTATCAAGATCCACAAACTAATGTACCATATTTTCAATAGTTCAAAAAAAAATTAATTATTCATTTACCCCTGTTAATCAAAATACAATCAAAATTCCCATTAATTACTTTAAATGAAAGATGAGTATATAGCATTACAGAAAAACTAAAAAACTAAACAAGAATCCAGAATTCAAGAACTGAAGATGTTTATAGAAACTGATATTAATGCTATATATATACACACAAGGATTCTTGTGCTAGTTCTTGGTACCAGAAGTCTCATCATCAACTTCAGAAAGATCATTCTCCAATGCTAACACCAAATTCTGGAAGTAGTTTCCTGTGACAGCAGTCAACTGCAAAAGCTTGGATTTAAAATCCTTGAAATCCTCCAATGGCCGATCTGCTATGAGATATTTACTCATCTCCTTCTCTGCACAATAGTGAAGTCTCTCCAGGGCAGCCTCTGCCTCCCCTTGCAAGTACCCGAAGAAATCCAGCTTCCCTGGTTTCTCCTTCGACGTGTGATAGTATCCATACGCGTATGACCATTTCAGTACACGCCTGCACTCAACGATCTGGGTCCAGGCGTCGATCACGAATTGGACTCCAGCCATGTTTTCTCCCTGCGTTTGAGCGAGCGTGTCGATGTGCTGGTTTCTGGCTTGATTTAGATCAGTTAGAGCCCTCTTCTTGGATTTGTCATTGGAGTCCCATCTTTCATAGTAATGTGTGTATCTTGCCAAGAAGTGCTTGACTCTCTCTCTACTCTCCTCATTTATGTTAGAACTCTGATTCCTGTACGTGTTGCATGTGGAATTAGATGTGTGCTTCTCCCAGGGTCCCAAGCATACCCAGCAAAATTGATGCTTACAGGGACTCCGACAGGTCATGTGGTTGCAGCCCTGGTTTTTCTCGATCGCCCGATGACACTTGGGACAGGGCTTGGTGTACGCCAATATCCAATTAGTGTTCTCCGCCTCCGAACTGTTCTTCTTGATCCACTTTTCCACGGTTTTGCAGTCGACGGGACGGTGGCTCTCCTCTATGCAGTTCCAGCAGAACTTATAATAACAATCACAAGTCACGTCGTAGCTTTCACACCCGCCGGCATCCTTGAATTCAACAGCGAATTCACATCCAGAAGCCGGACACCATTTCCGATTCCTGTTACACTCGACGTACGACCGGTAAAGATATCCATAGTATTTCTGTTTCTCATCTACCGACGCCATCGACTCGACCATGTCTACTCCTGCAACAGCTCTGCACTTGGGCTCCGGGCATTGCAGTCTCAGGCATCCCGGGCCGTCATTGATCGAGAAAGAGATGTAAGTCTTCCAACAACCCGCGCAAAAAGAATGCACACATGAAGCAGAAACCATGTCTTCAATCTCAAAGGGCTCGAAGCAAATGCCGCAGAGTTGTTCCCCTGATTCTTGATGCGGCGGTAATTCGTCGGATCGCTCTGCGTCGGCGAACCACTGATCGTATACGGCGTTCAGGCACCAATTGTTCCGGCACAAGAGATGGCAGGCCAGGCCCCTGGAGACGGAGAGAAGGGTGGAGACTTGTGCGATATCATTCTCTGCACGTTTCTTCACGTCTTCCTCTCGTAGGATTGTGTAAGTAGTCTCCTGTGTGAAGGTGGTGCGGTCAGGCTCGTCGTCTCCCGCCGCATCGCCGTCGTTGCAGTAGTAGCCATCTTCTTCTTCAGAAACCACATCGCCGCCGCTACCGTAGTATAAATCTTGCTCATCAGAATCCATGGAATTGTCAGAAAAAAAGCATCAAGGAGGGGAGATTTTAAGCAGGGTTTTGGAGGTGAGGGAGGCAAATTTGTATATGTGATTTTCTTGATTAATAAGAAGGTTTTTTGTATAGGAGAAATCATAGGAACCAAAACCTAACAAGATTAGTGGTTTCCGAGTGTATTAGGACTCTAATTCTTCACCCTTTACCCTTTACTTTAAGGAAACACAAACTTAAATATAAATTCTTTGGTTTATTCTTAATTATAGTATGAGTTGGGTAAGCTTTGGGCGTTCACTAATATAGTAATGGGATAATTACGTATATATTCCCTAATTTATGATCTTATTTACACACAGATGATATATTAATTAACTATATATAAATTTTTTAAAAAAATAAGAATAATTTATATATGTTAACCTAAAATTATTGAATTTGTAAATTTTTTTTATAGACCAATCGGTTAATAAATTTACTTGACATCTAAATTTTTTTATATACTTTATTAAATTTTTTTTATGTACAACTCTGACAAAATTTAGAGTTTTTCATCTATATTTTTATAGTGGCAATTTCAAATTAAGTTTTTAATAAATTAATTTCAGCGTGACCGATAGTTTAGAAAGTGGAAAAAAAAAATTATGCCAATTTTTTTTCCCCATGCTTAACTTATCTTTTCTCACAGATTTTTAAATTTTCATGTAAATTTAAACTTGGAGAAATTTTATTTTTGCTAATTTACTATGAAAAATACAACACAAGATTCAATAGATGGTAAATTCATCCAAACTGTTTGTTTTTGTTTTAATTTTCAGTAAAAAAAATACATAATTTTATATAGATTTTCATTTGAAATGTTAATAAATTTGGATTAGTTGATAAGATTGTATTTTACATTAAACTGTCCTATTAAATCAATATATTTTCAATAAGATTACGGATAAACAAGTATATTTTCACTTTAATTACCTTCAAAAATTAAAAATTGATATTGAAAACACAAAGAAGTATTCTATGAGTAAAATTCGGATAGGACTTGTAAATAATTATCACGTGTATTTACTGAGTATGAGTCTAAGTAGGATAATTGACAATCCTACTCCCATTAGTTTCTGGAAATACATTCTTTTGGGCTTTAATATTACGTACTTCATCAATTGTTTTTTTGGTAAGAAAAGTTTTATCAATATTTGTTATTGGACCACGAAAATTGCTGTATATAGGTCTTTAAAAGCATTAACATGAATAATACTTTCAAGAGTTACTATAATAAAGTAATCATGTGGTAATATCCACACGGACAAAGCATTGTATATTACCACAGTATTTTGTACAGAAAGTGACAACCAAACCAATATTATCTCAATATTTACATGATATTTTAATTTGTTCGATGGTATTTTTAATTAGGAAAATACAAAGAATGCAGCTTTTGATCAATGGCAGCGGAGGTGCACAAGTGAAGTGTGCTGCTCTTGGGCAGCTAAAATCAGGCTCCATCAACCTTTATACAGGATTTGATTGGAGTACATAAGAAGCCATGATATTAGTTCAAATGTAAAAATAAAACATAAAACAACAAATTTCACTAATTTTCCTTGGCTACTCCCTACGAAATTAAACAATCTCCTAAGACCAAATGATTTTATCTTGAAAATGCACCTAGTCATGACGAGAGGGGAGCCTTGAGGCTTATATTAAGCTCAAGTCCAATTTCCGGTCGATGTGGAATGATAATGACACACGTGGTATCTTAACCTCCCAAACAATTGGCTCAGGAATTGCGCACGCCACGGCCACACACAATGGATCACGCCCATGATGTTACCAGCAAAATCAAGTATATAAATTTCACCAAGATCAAGCAAAGCAGCCCTCATACTCTTCAAGTCCTGAGACTAGAACTCGTTAAGGCCACTGGTTTTCCCAAACGAAAAATCTCAGATACTTTCAGCTTTATCAACGACTAATATCATAGGCGGGCAAGAATCAGAAGGAAGAGAGCACAAAACAAGCAGTACAACATTTTATTTTCTAACACAGTTATTTCCTTCCACTCCACTCACCTCGACTTCTGTCCCAATTACACATCGATGTAATCTTAGCAACTGATTCTATCCATAGCTTAGCAGAGAAATTCAAACTTATGCACAAATCATGATGGAGGATTTTGGCAAACTGGTTTGAACTCAGCAGTCTACTTTCTCTGATACCACAGTAGGTGACAAAGAGCAAGAGAGTACATAAATTTAGAGGTAACAAACATCATCAGATTATGTGTTGACCAACATGGGGTACAATATTTTGTGGTTTAGAATTGTAATCAATAACTGAAACCAAAGACCAACAAAGAGCATCATATTCTACCAGCTTTATTGGTTAGAAAAGCTTTTCATCCTCACAGACATTTCTTTACTAACCAATTATACAACAAACAAAAGCTTCAGGCATACTTTCACCACCATAAAATTAAGACTAACCCTGGATCTATACTCTTTTCTAGCTCAAATTCTCAAAGGTTCACCTCCAGAGAACATTAATTCTCAGGTCATTTGTGCTTATATCTGAATCTTTCCTAAGCTGCCATAGGAATATTTCAATATGCTGAAAAAATGCACAATTAACAACACTAAGCTGGGATTTCTAGCACAGAGATGAATGCCAAGTTCTACCATTCCAAGTCAGACCAACAACTTAATCATGGAACTTTTTCATGTTCAACTTGCATGTCTACTGAACTTGAATAAGTCGATGATCAATCAAACTATACACAAATTATTGATTGTTCTCCAGGGCTTCCCTATTTAAATCATCAACAATCACAGCACCTTACAGTAGTATCTAACAACAAATGCAACCAAATCTCTTCACGCAACAGGACACATTAAACCCAAATTTCATTGGAAAAACCAACACTCCAGGCTTCAGAAATAAATTTTTTAGAAATTTATGCAAAAGCTTAAGCTAAGTTCAGAAAAGGGTTAGTAAAAACAGCAAAAGTGGGAATTTGGGATTTCCGACTCATCAAAATGTTTTAACTTAGCATTGAAGACACACCAAATAACAGAAAGTGTCGGATGAAATTGCGCTAACCTAATTCATTACTGTAGTCTTTTTACAAGGAGACTAATGACCAGAACTACTATTGATTTTCAACAGCCTTCTCGGAATCCATTTCCGGGTTAATATTCCCAAACTTCTGCTTGAAGGAATCTTGCCTCTGTATCCACATCATATGCCCCTGCAATTTGAATAGAGAAATAGAATCAGATCAAAACAGCAAAACAATTTTCACACACACAAACATATATGTATAGGTTGTAATTTGATGGGAAAACCTGGAGACCAGCAGCCCAAACAATGAGGAAAGAGGCGAACCAGAATCTTTTGTCCCTGAGAAGCTGCCGGATTTCTGGTTTTCTCGTTTCCATTTGGTTATCTCAAATCCTCAGACGCATCAGCGACTCCGGCGCTGCTTTTCCAGTTTGCACTTGCTTCCAGAGTTGGGCTCCCACTACCTAAAACCAGAATCAGCCCAAAACCGCTTGGTGGAACTTTCGACTTGGATTTGGGTTTGGGTTGTGGATTGTCGGGCTACATCCGACTTCATGAATTTAAATTTTTATAAAAGAAAAAAAAATTGAAAAATGAATTTCATATAAAATAAAATTTAATTCAAATTAGAATCGAAGTATTCAAAATTCATAACTTTAAATCTATTCACAAAAATTCTTAGGAAATAAAAAAATCTATATATATAACACGACCCCTTAAATTTTTAAATTATGAAGCCAATATCGTAAATGCACTAGTTGTACAGAGTGACAACTTTATACGTAATTTTTACAGCTAATAATTATACTACTACAACATTAGATCCATTGTTACTCAACATATACTTAATTATTCGTAATTATACTGAACCTCAAGAGAGGCAATTTACCCAATTATTAAATTGTAAGCACCTTTATAACTTCGTTATGATTTTTGAAGTTTGAAGTCACTCAAAATTTTCATAACATTAAAAAAAAGATTATATATTTTTTAACCCGTGGTCTATTTTTACAAATCATTTCTATTTTTTAAAAAATTATGCATACACCCACAAAAAATATTAATATTATTTATAAAAATCACTTATACTTTTTCAAAAATTACACATGTACACCCTAGAAACATCATTACTACACAAACTACCTATAATTTTCGCTGTTAGAGGTGATTTTTGTAATTATGCAAAAGATAGAAGTGAATTATGTAAATAAATTATAAATTAGGGGATGTAAATATAATTATCTAAAAGTAATAATAAAAGGGAAAAGGAGAGCTGAAGTGAGAGGATCCATGTGAAAGGGGGGACAAGGGAGGGTACAATATCATGATTAAATCCAATGCAAGGGAAACAAAAGCAAAAAGTCATAAGCTGCAGCTTCTGCTTTTCTTCTCTTATCTCTCTTTTTTACTTATATTTGCATTTGTAGATTGTAGATTGTAGACCACACCCCCCCCCCAAGATATGGAAGTTGTGGGATTGATCATTGAATGCAATGCCTCACCTTTTCCTTTCCATTTCATCACATCATTACCTCCATCCACCAGTCAACTGTTTTTTTTAGGTTTTATCATTAATTTCATTACCCCATCCTCACCCCTTTTCTTTTCTTTTCATATTTATTATCATTTTTATTTTTAGGAATAAGTATATTTATATCCGTCACCTATGGTCCGTTCACACAAATTATTCATGTATTTTGAATAATTATACATACGTTTGGTAGAGTCGGCAACACTATTTACACAAATATCTGCGTACACTCATAAAAAGTATCAATGTTATTACACAAATTATCCCGATAGTTTGTGTAATTATGAAAAATACAAGGATGATTCGTATAAATAAATCATAGATCATGGGTTTAAATGTAATTATCCCTTATTTGTATACACATGCATCTATCCTCGCTCAGCACACATTCAGAATTCAAGATATCCAAATCATTGAATTGTCTTCTAAAGGACACATTTACGCTGAACTGTTTGTTTGTGCTTTTATTTTCAATTTTTAGTTTTAAGTGAAAAATATATATTTTTAATTTTGTACAGATTATTGTTTGAAATGAGAATATATTTAAATTAATTTATAAAATTGTATTTTCATATTAAATTATACTATTAAATAAATATATTTTTATTTAAAAAATTAAAAAATTCAAAACAACAAAAACAAACAAATATGCCAAAATGATTGCTCATTCTTGCCATTAGCTTGTCATACTAATGATTTGACAATTTGTTTGATACTGTTGAAAATTTCAGATCCCAATAGGCATGGAATTTTTTTTTTCTTTTTAATAAAATGTGGGATATTGAATTTTAGTGGTTTGAAATTATTTGAAATATAAAGGACTGTTATGGTATTAGGAAATTATTTTGACAGATTGTATCTATATAATTAAATATGTTATTATTTCTAAAAGATTAGAAATTTAAATATACTTTACAATAATCATACCAAAAACTTTTTTATATTAAAAACTTAATTCTAGTTTATTTGAATTAAATATATTTTTTTCCCGTAATTTAAGTTATTTAACATTTTCATCCTTTACCTTTTCAGTCCTTTTGTTCGTCGGAGTTCACCTCCACCGGCCAAAAAATACTGAAATTGTGAAAATTAAAAAGATGTAAGACCAAATTAAAATGCTATCCTATAAAGTTAGGGACAAAAATGCTGACAGAAAATAAGCCAATAGGAATAAAAACCACAATTTTAAAATATTACGTGAGAAATATATGTATTTTTCTTTGCTAGAACAATGAATTCTAGCAAAAAATTGACTAAAATCATGATAATTAAAAAAATACAAAATCAAAATCCTACCCTAAAAAATTAAAAAATAGAAAACATCAAGTAATTTGAGTTACGGGATCGAAAATACATTTAAACCAGTTTATTTAGTCACTTATCAAAAAAATTAAATAAATATTTGAATAATTTTTTTAATGTTTTCTAGTAATATGAAAAACAAATAAAAATATTGAAAAAAAATTAATAATAATTTGTTTAGCAATTTATTTTCATTTTTTTATTTTGACAATTGTACCCCACAATTTTTGTAATTTCCATCTATCTTCATAGCCAAATATTACATCTCTTAATTTTTTTCTTGTCATTCCATAGTTACTATCTATATATATTTGGACTATTATCATCTTAGTAAAATAATAACATACTCTGAACATTTAAAGAATATTTTTTTTACCATAAACTAAAAAAAATATCAAAATTAAAAAATTCAAACTCGTAACATTGCTCGTAGCGGATCAGTTCTAAATTAAATATGGTACAATTAATTTTCTAATTTTGATTAATAGTAATGCACTAATTTAGGAAACTTACTATGTATTTGATAAAATGACATACTTGGTGGGATATTTTGTAGCCAACAAAGTTATTTTAATAGTAGCTACTTTAATAATTACACTCGTCTCGTTTCAGATTTGGTGTGATTACACGTAAACCACCTGTGATTTTAAAAATTATACCTAACATCCCTGAAAAATTACACGTACAGATCATTTAAATAAAAGAAACAAACAAAAAACAAAAGTACAGCATTACTTTTGAATAAATTGATTATAATTACATTACAATTTTCAATAATTAACAATTATAACAATCCGTATATTAATAATTGATTTTAATTGTTTATAACTAATTAAAAATTACTATTAAAACAGAACAACAATCCTAAGTGAGATTTTGTGAGCTTATAATGACGGGCCCTCAATTTCACAAGTGTTATAGAGTACAAATTGACTTTTTTTTTTTTTTTTGGAGGTGATAAGTACATACGTGATTACATCAACATCTCGATAAGTTAAGTAATACACCAATTCAACCAATTGATCAATGAATATCAATATGATTGAAGACAGTAAACAAATTATAATAACTCGTATAAAGTATAAGTACTTACACATCCGGTGAGACTCGAACTCATGACCTCAAACCTGTTCATAAAAATTAGTTTCAAATTGACTTATTCTGCTCCTGAATATGAAACCTAAGATACTAATATCTTAGCAGCATTTTGAGTAACTCCTCAATCTGAAGTTTTGAACTACTGAATCTTTACTAGTACGTGAACAACTACGCGCATCAATGGGTTTATCAAACTTCATCGTTCACAAGGCGATGCTACCATATCAAGCCAATTCATGAAAAATTGATCAATAATTCTATTTTTTAAATTAGACCTTATTGCCAATTGAACCTTAAATAAAAGGAGTTAAATTCATTTTGACCCTTCATAATATGGAAAAATATCAATAAACCCTTTGTGAAAATTTAAATATAAAATATTACCCATATATTATGAACAATGACTCACACAGCTTCCTGATCAACTTAAACTTACTATTTAGAATTAATGACTAAAATACCCCCACATAGTCAATCTGGTCAACCTAGGTCTATTAAAAATATACCTATAATATATAAAAAAATTTATACAGAAAAAATATATCTATTAAAATATACCTATAAAATTATTTACATCAAAATTTTATATAGAAAAAAATATGTTTTTTAGTTCCTTAAATATGCTTAATATTAATTTTAGTTTGATAAATAGCACATTTTTTTATAAATCTATTGAGTTTTAAATTTGATGAAATTTAGTTTTTCAGTGGCCGAAATCTTAATTTTTGAAAAAAAAATGACATGACATGCCAAGCGGAAATTTTTTTGGGGTTTTAGTCCTACGTGGCGTTTTTAGAAAATGTATTAGATCACATGTTGAATAAAATTATATTATTTGAATCATTATAATTTATAAAAAATAAAATTGTTATGATTTATAAAAATAAAATTATTATTTTAAAAAATAATAATCAAACCCCCCACCCCCCCCCCTACCCCACGACCAACTTCCTCTTCGCCAACCCCCCCCCCCCCCCCTGGGCGCCACCCACCCCCAGCCTAGGCGACGCCGATTGCACTTGCTTGCGATGCGATGGGTGAAGTGACTTCGCTAGGTTGGGCGACCGTCATCTCCCACGGTGAGGAGGGCTCGGCCGCGTCCAAAGCCACCATCGTTGCTTTGTTTTTAAAAAAAATAATTTAATTAAAAGAATATTAGATTTAAAGTATTAATATAATTATATATTTACATATAAAATCATATTTTATTATTAATAAATATTTATTTATTATTTGAAGATTTATTATATAATATATATAACATTAGATATGAGAGATGAACAAAAATGTCAAAAGAAAAAGGCACTTTCCAGACTAATTTTGCAGTCAAAGCACGCGCCCTACCAACATTGGTCTCAAGTATTTTTTGAACTTTGTACTATATCATAGGTACTTTTTTTGAACATTTCTGAAATCATAAGGGGGATCCTTGGATTTTTTCCTAAATAAAAGGGTAAATTATAACTACCTCCCATGAGGCTTGGCATAATTGCGAATATTTTTTCGTTATTTGAAAAATTATAAATACCCCTCTTCAAATGAAAAATAATTATGTAGTCTACATAGTGGAGTGGACATTACTATTTCACCCTTGTTGTTTTTTTTAAAAAATATAAAAAAAATCGAAGGTGGGTAAAATAAATAATCTATAGAAAATATTAGTTCATAAAAATTATTTTAAATATAATAAAATTATAATTTATAAATCAAAATGACAGTTCACCAAAAAAATTGGATGAAAACCTAACAGAATATGCTCATTGCTAGATGGACGTTAAAATTAAAAAAATATATTTATAATTTTTAAATAATAAAAAAATACTTATAATGTTACCTAACATGAAGCAAGATAATTATAAGTTGTCCTAAGTAAAATATAAGTGAGAAAGTAAAAGGTAATTGAGAAAAAGGAGTTTGGAGGAGAGTGAAATTGGGGTAGTTGTTGTTGTTGTAGTATTATGGTCTGACAGTTCACGGGGACGGTGGGCTACAAATCCAATCTCCGCTCATTTCACGATATCAACTTATTCCCCCACCCTTCTCTATTTTATTGCTTCCATTCCCAACTACATAAACTACTTTTCCCTAAATTACCTCTTCACATTAAACTCAACCAAAAAATTTTACTCAATTTCTCAACTTTGGCGTAATTATATATAGAGTTTTTATGATTTTAAAAATATATATAATACTTTTGTAAGTTTATTTTTTTTAATAAATAAATTTATATATTAGTCAACATTCATCGAATTTGATGATATTAACAAAAAAAAACAAATTTTTTTTTTCAATCCATCTTTATCTCAATTGATTTATCACATGCTAAATAATTTTCTTATGGCTAAATTAATCTTATATATTTTCACGTGTTGATGCATGTGAGGAGGTATAATTTTATCGTTACAAGAGTAGTTTAGTCACGAAATATTTATTTGACCTACAATAAGTCAGTAATAAGTCAATAGAGGGTAAATGTTGATTTTTATTCAGTTTATTTTATTAATATTGACTAATTTAGTGAATTTTGTCTAACAGAAGAACCTATTTGTTAGACGGAAATAAATTTCAGGTGTACAAGATGTAATTTTTTCAACCAAAGAGGATTTACGTGTAATTATACCAAATCTTAAGGGAAGATAGTGTAACTATCCCTAAGTTCAATTACACAAACGTCGTCTATATTTAATATAAGGGTAAATTATAATATGTTGTCTTGAAGTTTACAATAATTACAAATACTTTTTCGTTATTTGTAAAAATACAAATAGGCTCCTACAATTAATGGTCTCTCACAAATACTTCTTATAATGGACTGTCGTGAGGAGATATTTGTTAAACGAAAGTTAATTTTGAGAATAATAAATATATATATATATATAAACAAAAGAATCTGATCCAGACTAAAATAAGATCACATGTAATTAAATACATAAACTATTAGGATTAAGCAAAATAAACAAAAATACCACCATATATTAGGATTCAGATTCCCAAAATTTCTGGTTAAATGTTTCCAACTTTAGTAATATGCTTTCTTCTCAAATTTGAGATAATTAATATTACCAAATAAAATCTCTATGGGTTAAAATGCGTATGTACGTAATTTTTTTTTAAAAAATATTTGACGTTTTAATTTCAATAATACAAAGAAAAAAAATGCAATTTGTTGGCAGTTTTTTCATCTGCATAAAATACATGATTAGGAAAAAAAAAAAAAAAACACACTTATTGCTCCTGATTCAAGGAGCAGCGATGCCCTCTTTTTGGGTACGTTACAAGGAGTTCCTCTGAAATTTATTTTAATTATAAATACCTCTCATGGTTGAAAAATTATACTTTCGACAATGAGTTGTTATAGGAGAATATTTATTAGAGTACTTATAATTTTTTAAATAATAATAAAATATTTGTAATATGACAAATTTCAGAAAAAACTGTATAAAGTTTTTTCCCCCAATTCAAGGATGTGTTGCATTTAACCTCTTTATAAAAATAAAAAAATACAAAATGCATATTTTATGGTAAAGTATTTTTCTCATTAGAAGAACCAAAATTGAGGGGGTTGAAGACAGATTGCCACTTTTCAAATGGTTCTTGCTGCCACTCAATATACAATCAATTACAAAGGAATAATTTTTTTTTTTAGAAAAAAGAAAAGAACAAAGAATTTAGCTTTGAAGGACACATCATTAGTTGGGGGGCTCATCCACCAAATTGAAATTCATGATCAGAAGAAATGCTCCATGTTTTAATTTAGTAGTTTAAATTTAAATTTAAATTTTATGGGAAAAAGAAAGTTTGAGAATATAAATCAAAATTCCATCGAATGTGTAAATATTTATTTTTATTTTATATAAATTAATGTAATTTATTTATCGGTGTTAGTTATATTACGGTATTGGTTGATTTATTATATTGCCCAAAGTATCGAGATGAGTTATTATAGTTTAGGAATAATTACACTCCGCTCTTTTAGGGTTTGGTGTAATCACACAAAAAAACCCTATAATTTGAAAATTGACATTTAACACCATTGAGATTTTTTTTTATCTAACAAATAAATCATTTCATTGGTCAAAATTCGTCAAATTTGTTTATATTAAAAAAAACTGAGTAGAAATTGACATTTACCTTAAATTGACTTATTACTGACTTATTGTGGGTAAAATAATATTTTCCGACTAAATTGGTGAAAATATACCTCCTTATGCATTACCGTGTGAAAATGTATGATTATAATTTGATCTTAAAAATATTTATTTAACCTGTAATAAGTCAATCGAATGTAAATATATATTTTTTTCCTAATATTTTAGTTCATACTAGCAAATTCGATGATTTTTTATTAAAAAATATACTTATTTATCAAAAAGAATATAATTTTTCAAATTATAGAAAATTTATACCAAACGAAGGAGTGTAATTATTCCTAAAATTTATTTACCACTACTAGTAAAAAAAAAAAAATAGAAGAAATGAAAAAAAAAAAAAGAGGTCAATTAGCAGCTACAGTTCCATTTCCAATCTTCTTTTTTGATGCCAACTCTTCTCCAATTATTTTGGTTCCCATGTCTCAATATTTCTCACCACACTCATGAAAATGACATCTTTAAAAAAAATCACTTCCTTTACAAAAATACAATATTTTATATACCAATAACCATTAATTTATGATCATCTATCTTTTTCTTGAAAATGATATCATATATTAAATGCCATTTAATTAATTTTACATATAGTTCTCAAAGATACTACCCTCCATATTTAATTCGCATTATATAGTTATATCATTGACATATATTAATTTTCAAGAATATAAAATGTACGATTATCTTTTCTTATATTTTAAGCACTGAATGCAGTATGAATTTATAAATATGATCTTAAAGATTTAGTCCAAAATTATGAGATCATATCTAAAATGAAATAAAAAAAATCGAGTTATAAAATGCCAACAAATATATATATATATATATATTAAATTCACCCCACCAATTCTCCAATTATTCATTCATTCTTCGTAGAATACAAAGTTGGGAAATCAAAATTTTTACAAAAAAAAATACCTAAAAATAAAAATTCATTCCACCATTTCCATACCCCATCAAGAAGGAAAAAGCAAAAGAAAAATACTGTATTTTAAGTCAAATCCTTGGGAAGAAAAGAAACAGAAAATTAGAACATGCCTAATTTAATGAGCGACGGCAAGCGGTGGCGCGTAGCTGATGCTTTTCTGGTTGGGCATGGCGAGCATCGCCGTGTGGTCAATGAAATCCTTGAGCGCCGCCACCGACTGCAATATGGTCCTCAGATCGTCGGCGCAGATGAACCCGGAATTCCCACTTCTTCTGACGGCGTAAACATAGAACGTGATGCACCCTTTCCGGAACTTGAACCGCGCCATTTCGCATCCGGTCAGCCCCCTAATCAGCTTCTTGTTCACTTCTCCGAGGGGTATCTCCGACGGCCACAGTCGGTCCACCGCCGCCCTCATATTCTCCGACTCGAACACGAACACCACCACTTTCGATTTCCTCGTGCCCAGGCCAAGCGTGAGCGTGTGCCACGCGTGGTGGGCCAGGATCGTGAAATTCGTTGGGAGGTAGGCGGATGTGGAAGGGAATCCGGGTTTTGTGGGTGGAAGAGAGAGGAGACGGAGGAGCTCCAGAGGCCGCGCCCGGCGGATTGTAAAGGATTTGACGATGAATTGGCCGCCGAATCGGAGGCCCTTAACGTCGGAGGAAGGCTTGAAGGAGAAATCAGAGGTGGTTTTGGCGGTTTGATCGTTGGGGTGCTGGTGCTTCTGCTTCTTGTTCTTGTTCTTGGGTTTTTCTTCCATGGAGATGGTGTGATAGTGGGGAGGGAGCTTTTCTGTTTTGGTGGTGTGACTGACAGTGATGATTGATGAGCGATAACAGATCTTTGGAAATAAATTCTGCCCACCCTATATTTTTTAATTTTAAATTATATCAATATTTTCCCAATGTCCCTTTTTATAATTATACCATCAATTTTAATTTTAATTTTAATTTATACTAGTGTATATGAAATTATGAATTAAAATTTTAGCATATAACTTTAACTCCCAGGCAATCAGGCCTAATTCAATTGGCGAAATTGAGACCCCATAATCTTAGAGGTCAAGGGTGGGATATTGTGTCTACTGAATGGTAAACTTATTTGTTTCTACTCTAATAGTAAGTATTGATATTATAGATCAGAATGTGATTATTATAATAGTTTTTGTTAGATATGATATTCGATATGAATGATTGTAATTAATTTATTTTAATTAATAATAATTGATCGCTTTTACTTTAAAAAAAACTCGTAACTCCCTAAATTCATAAAAAAGTGATGTTTGCAATAATTTTTATTTTTGTGGGGGAGATAAATAGTAAAAAAAAGGGGTAAGGTGCATTGACATTTCATGGGTTTAGTTTCAAATACGTAAATATTTCTTATTTATTTATTTTTTATAAAATTATAATTATACTATTTGAGGTTGTACTTGCAATTACAATCTTATTAAGTGTCGATAATTTACACAAACACCCTTATGATACATGTTCGTTTACTTCTAGGAACTGATTAAATGAGTGATATGATTACCTTTAATTAAATGAACAATAAGAAAACCCTGAATTAATTATAAGTTGTTTATTTAGATTTATTATTGTAACATAATAAAATTTAGTCATGGAAGATATTTTTTTGCAATGGTCATGAGCAATGCTAAATATTTATGCCTAGCCATGATAAATATTTTAGTCACACTTATAAAAATCATAACTAACAATCATTGCACGATCATAATTAATAATTATTTATTTTTAATCATGACAGTTCAAAAGCAAAAGCTATAAAATAAAAATATTTTTTTAATTTATTTTCAGCAACAAATAAAAGTGTTTATTTTAAACCATTGTACATGCCTCCTTTACTAAACACCCACTTTGGTATAATGGTAGAAACATCTTCCATCACCTATGATGCATGAACACGGACACGATAGGATATGAACATGGTAATATGAAAAATCTAAGAAAATTATGATAGGACTTGGCACTGACGCGGCTATATATTATATACATATAATTTCTCAATATCTCATAAAATTAAAGGATGCAATATGAAAAATACCAAGATAAAATACAAATAAGCATATTTTACATCTACATTTTTAACCAAATGTGGCTTAAAAAATATACATAGTCAGTTTATTCAAAAAATTACGCAATGAAAATTTCTGATATTCAAATTAATTAAATCATCATGATTATCTCTAGAAATTTTAGTAATTTTCTCCCGAGACTTTGAGTTTGAGAGGAGGAAATTAATTTTTTTTATTAAACCTATTTTTTTTAAAAAAAAGCCCAATTTTTTTTAAAATTATTAAAAAAATAATTTTAAACCTGTCGAAAGCGTGTTGGACACGCCTTCAAAATGTGCAATATTGTGTCCTTTTATTTTATTTTATTTATAATTTCTAATACACGAATATTGTACTGGCACATGTCCAAGTCTAATTTGTAACTGACACATATTTAATATTGCATCGAGTAATTTTTTAAAGTATCCATGCATTATAGTCCATCATAGTACTTTGCAATCATACATTAATGTCATATTTACACATTTAATGATGCAATTCTATTTTTAAATTATAATCTAATTTAATTATAATTTTTTATTATAAAAAACAGACATATAATTTTAAAATACGATTAAAAAAATTCAAAAAAAGGCATGGTCGGTTGTTTGGATGATTTTAAAGTAAAATAATAATGGATTAACAACAAAATTCTAAAATTATTTAATTATCCTTTAAATTGAGGGGTCTGGGTTGATTGGAATTGGTGGCTCAGTACATTTGAAGTCATTTTCTTATATTTTAAATATATTTTTATTGCAAATATATAATAATGATTAAAAAAACAGATTATTGGTAATTGGAAAATATATCAATAAGTAGTGATCAAATTTTGGGGCAAAATTACATTTTTCTAAAATTAGGTTTAAATACATAAATATTTTAGGGGTGTTAGTATAATATACTTCTGGGGTTATATGTGCAGACTTTTTTTCACCGTGTAAAATGTGTATGTATAATTACAATTACACCCGTAAAGAAGTGTACTTGTAATTTTACAAATGACAAAACGAACTTGTGCATTCGAACCTAATTTCAGAAAGTGTCAATACAATTTACCAAATTTAGGTAAAATGATTCAGTTGATGGTCCTGCAATAGTTAAATCAACAGAAGAAACGTAATTTTTTACCATAATTAGTTATCATACGCAGAAAGTAAGAAAATCCTGATCAGAACTATTAAATGTGGTTCAGCGGTGGCTCTTGTTTCTACAGACGGTATCAAAATATTAGTCATACCTAAAAATCGTAACAGATTCTTTGATCAGAGTTAAAATCATAGCAAAAGTTGATTAATTACGGTCAGAACTTGAAATTTTCACATTATTTTGTTTGATCAATCATATTATTTTGTGCAAGTCTGGAGAAAAGAAAAATCACCTTTCTTCCCTTCAAAAGATGGCCAATTTGTCTTCCACATTATAATTTTAGCCACATAGGATTATAAATCAACAAAAACGCATCTAGGTGTCATGTCATGTCACCTTTTTGGCGCAAATTATAAATCCAATCGACCAGAGAACTAAAACTAATCAATTTTGCAAGTTGCTGGAGTTAATAAAAAATGAGCATACTTATAGGACTAAAATTAAAATTGAGCATACTTAACGGACTAAAAACATATTTTTCCCAATAATTTATTTATAATGTGGGGAATAATTGATTGTGGTTTGGTGTGAACATAAAAGAATTTAATGAAAGGGTTGCAGTTATTAAGATGTTGGGCTGCAAACATCTGAACTCAAATTTATTAAAAACACTTGCAATTAAAGGATATATCATGTGGTATAAATCCATGATCTATATATTCACACCTACTTAGCTATATCTGTCCTTTACATTCTTTTTTATCTTATGTGAAATGACCAACATACCCTTGAAAATTATGACAGGCTCACATCATATATCCCCCACCCTTCAATCGTTTGTTTGTAAAGAATTCATCCATGGTTATAAAGAAGTGTGCCCTAGACTTTGGTCCGGCTAAGGGCGATCATGATGCAGTTTCGATTATTTTCTTGATAATATATAAAATGTACTATTCGGTTTGCGATCGAATTAAAAAAATTAAATTTTTTTTGATAATTTTAGTGTTTGGTTTGATTTTTCATTTTTTAACATTGTTGACCTTTTGAATTTGAATTTGTATTTCTAAGTATTTTGTATTGTTGATTGTTGCATTTTTTTTTACTTCTACTTGAATTTGATTTTGGTGGTTCATTTTGTTTTATAAGTTTTTATATTTAAACTAGGGTAAATTACAACGATTTTCTCTGAAATTCGGCATAATTATGAATGTTTTTACGTTGTTCGAAAAATTATAAATATGTGCTTAAAATGAAAAACAATTATGTAGCTCCTATACGGTGAAGTGGACATTACTACTTCCCTCTTGATGAATTTTTGTAAAAAATAAAAATAAAATATTTGTAAAATAACAAAATTGAGAATTGGTAAAATAAATAATCTAGAGAATATTAGTAAAAAAAAATAATTTAGAAAATTATAAAATATAATTCTAACTTATAATAAAAAAAGGGCATTTTGGTCAGTTGACCAGAAAAGTTGGATGAAAAACTAATGGATGCTGACAGAATGGACTCATTGTTAGATAAATATTAAAATAAGAGGTATTTGTAACTTCTAAAATAATAATTATTTATTTATAATTATGTCAAATCTCAAGAAATATGGTTGTAATATACCTTTAAATTATTTTGGACAGATAATTTTGGATCTTTGAATTGTACACTTTTTCTTTATACTTTTCGGTTAATTCAGTATAACTAAAAATGAATTGAGATAAGTTCGACTTTTAAATTAATTTTTAGAGAGCATAAATAATTTGACCATTACGAGGAATAATCCATTAAATGGATAGTTCAAAGAATTTTGAACTTAGATTTTAAATTAATTGAGTTAATTTAAATAAGGCTTGCAGTAATTAATTAATTGGACTAGCTAAAGCTTTGGAGTTAATTAATTAAGTGGATTTAATCCATTAATTAATTAAAGTGCTTGAGCTAGTGAAATATTTAATTGGATTAAATATTTACTTGAATTTTTTTTTTCCTGTTGGATATTTTATTTGATTAGATTGAATAATAAGTCCAACAAAACAAGTCGTTCGGCTCAATTTAATTTATTGAACAAATTAAACGAGCCTAGTTCGAATGCATTGATACCCTAACCCACGATTGAAATCCTGCTAATTCTTCATACAATTTTGAAAATTAGTTATTAACATATTTCCCAGCTTGTTTTTATCACCGATTTACCTAGAATCACCTGGAGATATTTTAGGATGATGTGAATAAATGTATTGACAAGCTATATGACGTATCATCCTAGCTTTATAATGATGTGTTTGGTTAAAATGAGCTTATTTCTTAGGCATGCCAACTTAGTAAAGTAGCTGGTACGCCTATGAGCTTTACCTCCCTGCTGATGAGCTTTATGCATTTTGCTGGTGAGCCCTTATCCGTCCTATTGATGAGCCAATTGAGCTCTTAGCTGGTTGGAATAGTATGTCTAGCTTGTGGGCTTGACCCAATAACTTTAGGGAGCATTAATACTATTTCCGTAACTACTCAAAACTAATTTTACGATCAACTTAAGCAATATTTAACTTGACATTTAGGAAATAAATAAATATGGATGAAAATTAATTTAGTTAAATTCGAATAATATATGGAATAAATAAAATTTATTTGAACTTAAATTATTAAAAATTCATCAAATTAAAGTTGAATACAAATGCAAATTCTAATGATACTTAAAAAATCTAAATGAAAGTCAAGCATATTGTACTTAATTTTATTTATATTTACCAACTCGGACATCTATATTCTTATTTTGAACCTGCCTCGATTTCACAATCAATTAATATATCTATTATTTGGATAAGTTTGAGATTCTTATTTAAAATTTTGTAAATATTAGTTCGTCATTTGAACAAAACCAAGTTCATTATTTAAATTTCAACGATGATGAATTTGCACCTATTGAAATGTAAGTAATTAGTTTTATTTTATAGACCAACGAATCATAAAAATCCACTAATTAGTTAATTTAGTAATGTACATTGCTTGACTTGAATGTAAATCTAAAATTTGGGAACTTTTATTTTTATTGTAAAGAAAAAAATGAGTAAAAAATGAGTAAGATTCAAACTGTACCCAATTTTTTTTGGATATAATTTGAGTAAGATCTTTTGAGTATTTTACAGGATGAGTATGAACAGGGTATGAAAAAATTACCATGAATATTTATTTAACTCGTACTCGAATAGAACAATACCTACTCATTGATGGGCATAAAAGAAAGAGTCTTTCCTTGTTGACAAAGAGAGAGAGAGAGGCCGAGCCAAGAGCCCCTACACTAACACATCATACGTTTTTCTCTCTATCTCCCTAAGGAGAATTGGCTCTTCCTCTCTCATGACCTAGCCGAATTTTTCCCTTTTTCAAGTTTGAGTTCTCTTGGTTTGTGACCAAGTGTGGTTTTTCATTCTTCTTCCCGGATGAGCACGTATATCATGATTTCGATGTGGTGTGGGCACCTTAAAAGGGCTTCTGCATTGAGGCGCCGCGCGCGAAGACGAACGTTGGAAATGAGATCAACGTGTGTAGCCGATTAAAGGAGAAAATGAAATGGTAACTTTTATTTATGTTCATGCATCGTTTTCCTTTTCATCCGTAACCATCAATGTTATATATGTTTCAGACGTTTAGACATCGATAGCCCAAAATCCTCAAGGCCACACTAAAAATAGTCTTCATTTTTTTTTTGTCAAAACTAATAATATAAAGTCAAACATTATAATGACAAGTAATATGAAATCAAATATAATGCGTAGCCGAGTCCAATAATACTATATATGAAATATCGAAAGACCAGTTGAAATCCTAAAATTTTTGGGGGGACTAATTAATATGAAAAACAAAGATTAACTTTTTGATCATAATAGTTAGCCATAATAAAATCTTATTTCATCCAATAACCCAAACATCTTTTTATAAATCGATTTTATTAAATCACTATATGAATTTGAACCAAAAACAAATTGGGTTTTCAACTCTTTTTGGAATTTACTTGTGGTTTAAGAGATATTGATTAATTTGCAAGTGACAATTAGGGTTCTGCATGTATGATTATGGACACAATTATAGAGGATTAGGACCACATTAATTCTTGAAGCCTAATTAAGGAAAGGTCCTCCCTCATAGAGCCATTCATTTGTAGCAACAAGTTAGAACTATACAAATTTCAATGTGTCCAATTGATAGAGATTAGGGTAAATTTCTATGTGGGATCGGATTTATAGCACGCAGCTCTAGCCTCTAGGCAACACAACTTGTCAAATTATTACAACTTCAAAGCTCTTGCTTGCAGTGTTATTTATGGATTTTTTTTTTTTTTGTAATGGATTAGGACTAAAATGCATCTAAGCCTGATAACTAATATTATCAATTAAAAAATGAAGAAAAATGACATTTTTTATCCCGTAATCTAAAATTTATATACTTTTGATCTCATTAGTGATGAGATTTTCACTTTAGACCTCATAAATTTAAAAACAAAGTTTGACTTTTGGCCTCTGGCAACCTTCTTCTAGTCCAAAAAGTTAGCAACCATGTGGATAATACGGACACCAACTGGTTTTATAAGTACATCCCTTTCTTCCATTTGCACCAAATTGAATAAGAATCCTAGAACACCCATTTGTACGAACAACCCACAAAATTGAAAAGCAATATCAACGGTAACGAGCGCGACAGAATGCAACTGTGGAATGGCAACCGTGATGCGTACGTCATGGACGACGAAAATTGGAAAAGGTCTTTCATGTCGAAATTACAAGATAAAATTTTTTCTAATTTAATTTAAAATTCAAGAGGTAAATAAGAATTTGGATAATCTTTTTATTATCAAGGATATTGGTGATGCACCTTACTTCCTTGGTTTAGAGATCGCTTGCAATTCTGATGGGTTATATATGGCGCAGACGAAATATATCATGGATATTGTCCAAGATGTTGGTCTCTCCAATGCAAAAGGAGCGAGCACTCCTTTACTGAAGGGTTTGAAATTAGCTACTGATGATGGGGCGTTATTGATCAATCCAGATGCTTATAGGCGCCTTGTGGGGAGACTATTATACCTCAGTTTTGCAGGCCAGATATTTCTTATTCTGTTAAGCAATTGAGCCAGTTTCTGATGCACTCTTGTGAGATTCACTAGTCAGCTGCTCTGCATGTGGTTAATTCCTTAAAGGCATATTTTTCCCTTCCACGAATTCACTCGAGCTCAAGGCTTTTGTGATGCTGATTGGGCTTCCTGTACAGACTCCCATCGGTCAATAACTAAGTTTTGTATTTTCTTGGGGATGCTCATATCTCTTAGAAGACAAAAAAGCAAACCACTATGTCCCGGCCAATGGACAAGGTTGAGTATCGCAGCATGGCGGCTACAGTGTGTGAATGGGTGTCTTTCTTGCTGATAGATTTTGGTATTTCGGCTCCATTTCCCATTGCTTTATATTGTGACAATAAGGCAACGGTTCACATTATGGCCAACCCCATATTCCGTGAACGCACTAAGCATATTGAGATCGACTGCCATATCGTTCGGGATTAGTATAAGTCTAGTTTTATTTCCCCTTCCTATGTCAGGAGTCACGATCAACTCACTGATGTTAGCAAGGTCCTAGGCCTTCGACTCTAATGTCCAAGCTCGGATTGGTGTCTCTCGACCCCAATCTTGCTTGTAGGGGTGTTGTTGGCGCTGGCACAAAAGCAAACTTAATGGACGAAGGTTGAAGCAGAGATAAAAGATAACAGAGCCATTCTTTCATAGAAGCGTCTTCTCTTTTACGCTTAAAATACCCTGGAATTGGACGCAAAAATTTATTTTTATTGAGGAAATGAATCGTATTATTTGTTTTTCTCTTCTCTTTTATTTTTCATTGGTTTCAGCATCCCAAGTAGCAATGAATGGAGATGAAGATCTCTAATTCCTCTTGTTCCTCCATACAATCTAAAAATCATCGATGCAAGAAATACATACAGAAGAACCAGTTTGGATGTACACATCTCTAATTCAAATGACTTAATTTCAACTTGGCAGCTCAGGCATCCTAACACATCCGTAAACTTGAAATTCTTGCATCATCCAGCAATGGGGTCTGAGGTCCTTCTTCTTTCCTCAACTGGGCCCAGGAAGCTCGGTTGATTAGTTGAAGAGAGAAGCCTTGCCCACATCCGGTCAGTTGTCACAACCTTGTTTTGCGATTCAGTAATACGCTGCATACAGACCACGACTTTTGTCAACTTCATATTACATGCAGTCCAGAGAATAAAACACATCCAATATCAAAGAGCATAAAACCCCAGAAAATGTGAAATCCGCATCATTGTTAATGTAAACTTACATTGAAAGGAATATATGTCTGGCTGCCATTGACAAGTCCACTGGTGAAGCCCGTGTAGCCTGCCATTGCTCCATGAACAGCACTTTGAGCAAGGAGTGTGCAGTAGACGTTGTCCGCTGCATTGCTGGGAATAGCACGGATCATGTAAGTTGGATCTGCAAAGTACTGAGTTAGTTTCTTGTTTGCAATGATTCGGATGAATACATAATTTCCTAATTTGTGTACAGACAGACCTATGTATTTTAGAGTAATTGGAGGTTTAGCTCGCTTTGCAAAGTGTTCCTGTAAAGAGAGAAGTGATGAACGAGGTACGCCGTCAATATAATAAACTCCCACTTCTTTTAAGTCCTAATCCGTGTAAGAGAGGAGAGAAACATAGTAACATGATTAGCCCTCGGACTCTCCCTATCACGTACCTTTATTTTTTGTGAAATCCACAACCCCACGTCTTGAAGTAGCTTGTTCCCGGAAGCATCTTGTTCGTTTTTTTCAGCAAGAAGCTCCTGCCCTGCTCCTTCCGCTATAACAATCACCATGTGACCATTTTGTTTTAGCCTTTTGTTAATATATTCAAAGAGTCCACCTTCTCCTTCTAGATAAAATGGTGATTCGGGAATCAAACAACAATCAACATCTCGGCTGGCCAGAGTAGCATACATTGCAATAAATCCTGCACCAGAAATCACAACAAGGTGAGAGAAAGATATTGAAAGATATGCCAGCACGAGAGAGACTGCCCTGCAAGAATAATTGTAATGGTTCTTGTTAAGACGTTTATCATCTCTAATAGTTTAAATTTTTAGATGAAGTGGTCGTTTGACATGGTAGCCAAACAAATCTCGTTTCCGGCCATTAATAAAAGAAAGGTCTCATGAGGGTTTGCACATGAGGGGGTCGTTTAACATATGAAATATTAAATGGTCTTCCTGTGTAATAGTTTAAGCTGTTAGACGACATGGTCATTTAACATTCATGAAGGCGGAAACTCTTGCTTTCTTAGGTACTTGAAAATTGCATTACCGGCAAAATATTGAATCCTACTAGTATGCATGTTATTGATCTAAATGCTTTGAAGACGACAGAAAAGCAATAGTTTCTTGGACGCATCAAGTTACAATTCATGCAGATGTGCAGCAAATCACGTGACAAATACTTGGAGAGTAAGTGCAGGAAAATTCTAACCCGGATCAAGTTTGGCCGAACCAAATTATGTGATTGGACACTTTCCATTAACTGTACATCAATCACATGACAAGTGTATTGCACTTGCTGTATGATTTGATTCAGGTTTAACCGAACCACGTCCGGGCTAGAATTTCCCATAAGTCCATTGCATAATGATGGTTCAGAATTGCTTCTCACTACCATTGAAACTGGGTAGATTCATCTTACCGCTGTAGCGACCCATGAGTTTCACTACACCAATGCCGTTCTCTGCACTCTCCGCTTCAACATGTGCAGCGTTAATGGCTCGTTGCGCCTCCTCCACAGCCGTATCAAAACCAAACGACCTATCAATAACCTGATACCAGAAATCAGTCCAATAGTTGCGCTGATCAGAAATGGCAGCTACAGAGATAACATCAACAGAATGGAAAGGCTCTATAAACTCTGAATTTTGAACTTAAGAAAAAGTTTCACAAGTTGTAATCAACACCATGAGCACATGGCTTTTACGGCACATGGTAGGTCGTCCACTCATCAGAAAATTTGAAATCGACAGTTTGATTTACCAGGCACAACCTCATACGTGGTCATAAAAGAAAAAGTTAGTCCTGTAATCAGTGAAGGCCGGCAGGTACATACCGGAATGTCATTGTCGATCGTCTTGGGGATTCCGGCAACAACAACTTTCAGACCCCGCTTTCGGACTTCCTGCAGAATGAAAAATAAGGTAATATATATGGACATCTCATGAAAATCCTAGCAGATGTTACCATACATCTGAATATCAAATCCATGTTTCAGCTGGAAAATTGCAACTTAACTACGATTACCTCGTAGATTACAGCTGCTCCTTTCTGAGTCCCATCTCCTCCGATGATATAAACCTGAGACAGGGATACTGTCATCATTTACATGACAAACACAAGTGTAATGCTAAGTAGAAAGTTGCACCCCAGAATCAATAGTACAGATGTTCTTGTAATAAAAAAGTACAGCCTCACACTTGCCTGATTAATTCCACATTCCTGAATGCTGTCAACAATCTTCATGGTATCATGACCACCGCGAGAAGTTCCCAGGACGGTTCCACCACGCTTATGTATGTGATCCACGCCCTTCGCTGTCAAAGTAACAGTATTCTTTGCAATGAAACCCCTATAGCCTCCCTAAGAAGAGATAATTTCACTCTTAGGAATGAAAAATGTTTAAGAGATAAGAACTTGACTTATCAAAGCCACGATGTTAGGAGAAGCTACAGGAAAAGTTACAAGTCTTAAACGTCAATGAACATGAATAATCGGAAGACTTACATCAATGCCGAGGACTTTGGTGGCCCCATACATATAATTCAGGCTATGTACAATTTCCCTGATTACAGTGTTTAGCCCAGGACACAAGCCTCCACAAGTCACAATACAAGCATGCACTTCCTCCGGAGCAAAATAGACCTGTGTAACACAATGCATTTCAACAACTGGAAAGTTGCTGAATCTCCTAACTCTTACGGCTTCAACACACACCAAAAGGAAGAAGAACGTGTACCCTTTGACGGGGTCCAGCTCGACGAAAATGTACCCCTCTTTGACTGTCCTTGTGAACAACAATCTGTAAAGACATTACCCGACGTAGATAGTTGGTCAAGAAATCAGATAAACTATACCACAATGGAAAAATGACACCCTATTTACAACAAAGATTATACAGAACAAGTTAAATAGTCCGATTCACCTTTTGAGGAACACTATCATCCATGTGTACGAAGTACTGCCTGAAACCATAATAAACATAATTAGAATATTATATGATCGTGAACGAGTAATAAGACAAGGCAGATAAGCACGCGAAACACATATCCAAGACAGAGAAATGCAAGTTAAACTCACTTGACGACTGAATATGCAGGATTAAAACGCAGCGGATTGGGATAGGCCTGCGCAAAATACAAAGCACCAAGTTCAAAATCACTATTTTTGTACTACTTCATTTCATGGGATCTTATGCAGCACTTCTCAACTGTCCTAGCTTTAGAAACCATGAGCCATACTCAAACCACAATGCACATGGGAGAATGGATCCCTGGAACTTTCACTACAGTTATGAAAATCCAATCCTCCTCCATTCCTCACAGTTTCCCTTATTGCATATATGAAATCTAATCGCCATACAAAAATCCATCAAAACAGAAATCACCATCACGCAACGATGAAATCACACCGTAGGATACAGATGTGCAGTAAAAATGATGACACTAGACCACCACAACATCACGGAAGAATAGATACAGATGCATGCATGCATGTATATATATATATATGTATAGATGAAGATGAAGCGGGCAACAACGAACGGGGAGATTGGGGATGTAGTCGGTGAGATGGGGCACATCCTGGAGAACGTATCCGGAGTCTCCTGTCACCACCTTCATCTCATAATTGCTCTTCCAAGCCATGCATACACGCTCTCTCAATACCTACTCCAATTTGTTCTCCTCACCCTTTACTAAAGCTTCATTCATTGTAATATTTTCCTAATACGTACTTTGACCCGGACAACCTTAATTTGTACTATACTATATTTGTCGGGCTAAATTACAAATTACTTTTCTGTATTATTTAAAATGTTCATATAAGTCTATATAAAATAAATTTTTTACCTCTACGTGTTTTTTAAAAAAAAACCAAAAAGAAGCAAATTAGCCCTTCGCCTAAGGCAGTATGCTCCTCTTTTAAAATTACAGGAGTAAACGTATTTTATTTTTTACGAATTTATGTTAATATTTTGAGTAACACATGAGTATTAATCTTGTTCCACTGCATTCCATTATTTTTTATTTATTAATCTTGTTCCCATCTTCCTTCTGTTTATAGAATTTAATTTTTTTTCTCTAATCATATAATATTCTTATAATTATTACTTTAGTGAGTAATTCACTGTGCGTGGAGTGGAGTGCAAAATTCTATTTACATATAATAATGCATTGTGTCAAATTTTCATTTGTTTTACTTTTTAAATCCTTTTTAATTTTCTTTATTTAAGTTCAATCTAAAATAAAAACATTACGGCAACAAAGTTTAATAATTAGATATAAAAAATAAAAAATTTGAAATTGAGTTTGTTCATATTTATAATGGTCAACTATTTTTATTGATATTTCTTACGAATTAATTTTCTATAATAAGTACCAAATATCACGTGAGGAGGAAGTATATATATGAAGGGGAATTTTAGTTTGAATTCGGCTCGATTGAATTTGAACCAATCATATGGCAAGTGCAAAATACTTGTTGTGTGATTTGTGTACAGTTTAGGAAAAGTGACCAATCACTAAACAAGTGTATTTGTGATTGGTTTAATTCAACCAGACCTGGTCCGGACATAATTTTTTTAATAAATAAATACAATTTAACTTCACCGCTACTAAAATTTAATTTTAAATTTCATATTTTACTTTAAATTATAATAAATGAAATTAAAATATACACTATTATAAAGTGAAGAACGTTTATAGACTCAAAATGGTAGTTTTCATAACACTACATCAAATTATTATAATACCAAAAAGACCCTTCAACTTTTGGACTCACATTAAATAACTACTTAATCAAGTTCTTTTTACCAATTACATGCTCAAAAATTAAATTTTACTTATGTTTAGGCTTATTGTTACTTGAAATTGAAAATAGTATTTATTTTTGAGTATATACTGTTCACACAAAATTGTGTTTGAAAAATAATTACGAGATAAGAAAAATATGAATAAATAAATTTTATTTGATTTAAAAGAAAACTGGATACAATCTCTAATTTGAAAATAATCTCTTGATTCTTCGCTCCAAAAGTGGATCCAAGGGCCTAAAGCTTATTCTTGGATGTGGCTACGTAATCTCCTCCGAATTTGTGGAGCAACTATATGTTACTTTAAAATTTGCTATCATGACTTGAAAATTTGATGCTAAGGAAAACGTAGATTCTTCACAGTTGCAGTGCTTCGTTGTGGTAGAGAGGTTTTGAACTTGAATCCCCATTTGATTTATTATGACTTATGTGTATGTCTATATGTAATCACTTGTGCTATGTGAAGGCCCTTTTTTATAGGCGTGAGTAAGCTTTTAGGCAACTTGGACTTACTTTTTTGGGCTTGTAACCATGAGCTTTGATATGAGTTAATTCCCTGATGAACTCCATTTGAATATGTATCCTGCCCAACTTAATCAATCCAAATTAAAGAATAACTTTATATTTATTTGGAATTGACACATAAAAACATACGTGATCCAAATTGGTATAAGCTTATGAAATCTTTGTCTTGAAAATATAAAAATCCAAATTTATTATGAATTTTTATTTTGGAACACAATCATTAGCCAATTTACTTGGTCTTTTAATTGATAATTTATTCCCAAGTTTTAATGTCAACATATATAACCATCAATCTTAATATAACATATAGCGCCGCAAAGTGTCAGTTTTTAATTTAATTTGCATAAATATGTAATGATAACTAATGCATCAAAAAAAAAAAAAAGTTATCAAATAATTTTTGTATGTGAGGTTGTATTACAAACTTTAATATTAAGAAATAATTATGAACTTTAATAAAATAAAATTATTACTAAAAACTATGTATGTGGATATTAGGTGCCACTATGTCTAATGTTTATAGCAGGAGGAGGGTCTTGGAAGTTTCGGTAATTTTTAATTAGAAAAGAGGAAAAGAAAAAAGCTTCAGTTCCCCATTTCTAACTCACATCTTTTTCACTTGTCCCGTTCGATCCCCGTTCTTCATTGCCGATGCCAGCACCGCCGTCCACCACAGGGGCGCCGTTGTTACACCTCTCTTGTTGCCATTCTCCCATCTCTTCTCAACCCTTTGTCTCAGTGTCTCTCGTCAATCGACTAAACACACCGAGATGGAGAAAGAAAACTCAAGTAAGAGAAAGGGGCTAAATAATTTTCCGTACAAAGTTTCTCGAGTTCAAGAATATTTAAAAGCATTGAAAGTAGAGATCGAATTGTTCGTCAAAGGTGTGCTGCAAATTATGACATTTAATTCGAAATTACATGTGATAAACTCTAGAATTAACATTATAAATATCGAGATTTATTCTCAAGAAGATCCAATGGCAAATCGACATTCAATTCCTCAAATCTCAAGTTGGGATTTGTGAGGAAACTATCTAATACTTATGATTTTATTAATAAATTATAGAAGCTTGTAGACTGTAACTGTTTATAACTTTTAGTTTAAATCAAACTAATTCAAACTTTCGGAAATCAAGAAATAGAAATGAAAAACATGGCCCATCACCCATGAGCCTGGTGGCCCACCTAGCTAAACTCCTTGTCTGAGCTCGCCCAGCCCACTTGACTAGTCCAACCCACGACTTTAAGTCTGAACTCACAATCGAATATGCGCTCCAAATTTAATAATTCACTAACCCTATAAAGTTAAAAAAATGGAATTAGAATAAACCAAAGTCGTGGTTAGTAGATTGACGATACATGGAATCTGATGCTGTAAATTGGTAAAAGTCAAATGATTATATATTCTACAGAAGTGGAACGTGTAAGCCGTAAATACCAATGCTTTTTGTCACCCAGAATAATAGTAACTTTTGTTTTGTATATATACATTTGTTCCATTCAAATATTGTGTGCTTTTAGGGATGGTTTGTTAAGTGTTTGAGAACCTCATTCTTATTCTCTATTCATACCCATGAAATTAATTGCAATTTTGTTGACTATTGCGTCGTAATCTCCTGAAATTTGATGAAATTATATATAAATTTCATATAATTTAAAAAATTGCATTTAATATATCTAGTTGTTATACAAAATTAAATTTTAAAGGTATTAGATATAATTTTCAATCAATGAGGGTTTGAGTTTAATTATACCAAATCTTAGGCGAGAACGATGTAATTATCCTATATATATGTGGTGAGGCTAATGTTAAATCAATCATTTCCACACCCATGATGTGGGTTTGAATTCTTGTCAAAGTGTTCAGTGAGACTAAACGTATGTCATGACTTGTACTTTAATTTTCATGTGGTTAGGCGCTTGTTCTTGGTAATATAAGATAGGTAACAACCCCTAACCGACACATATATGGTGCAAGTACGATTTTTCGGGACGGATAAGTGGAGTTACCACTCCTACCTTCTTATTTTTATAATTGATATATGTGAGGCACAACTTTTTAGTGATATTTTTGTAAACAGACAAAGATCCAACATATCAAAATCTTTTATTAACTGAAGATAAAGTTTTGCTTCTCATTTTTCTTTTTTTCAATTCACTTAATCTTACATTTTAGCATTGTCCCAAGATGAATGACTTTTTGGTTTGTGAGGTGAATAAACTACTTTTTAATGTTGTAAGTTTTTCTCAATGCATCAATTTTGATTTTTTTTTTACTATTTTTTGTTTTCACTATAAGTTTATTTTAACCTCAAACTGCTATGAAAGCATGAATTTTTTTATTTTTTATTTTTTTGGCATTCTTAGTGTTCAATTAGAAATTACTTGGATGTATCAAGATACTGCATGAAGTGTACTTGATCTGGATCAAAATCGTGTCCAGTTAGATAATAATTTAAATAATTTTAAAGTACACGTGGAAGGTAATTATATTGCATAAAGCAATGGTTGATGATCGTTGCGTAGTTCCCAGCAAGGATCTTTTAATACTTAAGTCAATTTAAATAATAGAAAGGATAAATTACATTTTGTTATTTGAATTATGCCCGTTTTTATATTTTAGCATCCAAACATATTTGTGTTAACTTACCATCTTAACTTTGCGAAATTTGCACTTTACCATATACAATCATTGTTTTGCTGATTTTTTTGTGGAAAAAACATCATATGCTGTGCATATGTGAAAAATATCACGTCACATAACTCTCAAATATCACATGTGGACTGCACGTTATTTGATTTTTGTTTGACGAAAAACTTGGTGAAAAATAGTTATAAATGAAAAACTGCAAAATTTTATAAAGTTGAAATGGTAAGTTGATACAAAAAAAAAAATAGACACCAAAGTATAAAAATAATTATCATTCGAATAACAAAATATAATTAACCCTAATAGAAATTTGGATTCAAAAAATTAAAATTCATTAAATGCAGTTGATCATGTATTTTTTCATATTAGTGATTATAAAGTAAAATAATAATTGGACACATGACCTTATAGTCATGGGTTAGGCATCATTAGTACATACTCAATTTTAAAGCATTTGATAACTATGGTATTTAATTACAAAAAGAAAAAATTAGATGACTTTGACTGTATTATTACAGAAAGTCCGCAATAAAAAGATCAAGTGACAAATGAGTTTCATAGTTTTAATAGTGACAATTATATCGTAAAAGTTTTCACTAGCAATAATTAGTGATAAAAATGAAAAGTTATATAAAATTATCATTAAAAATAATTAATGACATGTATAGTGACGGCCGAGTGCTAACAAATAATCTTTATCAATTGTATTGTAGGCGTCACTAATTATCTCTAACGACCATTTTATGCATGATTGTTGTAATTAATAATTAAAATATTGAACAATACCAAAAATTATTGTCGCATAATATATATTATAGTGATAATTTTAAAATTATCATTTGATATTTTGTTACAAATATTAATTTTATGGTAGCATATAGTATTTATTTATTTTTAGCCATCCCATCTTTATTTTTAGGGTAAATTACGAGGGACTTCTCTTAAGTTTGTCATAATGACAAATACTCCTCAATAATTATTTAAAAAATTACAAATAAATCCCCCCTTCCTAAAGTTGATAACTGTATAGGAAATACTCTTGTGACAGCCCATTAAGAGTATTTGTTAGACGTCTATTTATTTAAAAAAATATTTATAATTTTTTTAAATAACAAAAAAAGAATATTGAAGGTCTAACTCGCGTGTTATTAGTAGATCTTGTCCATTTATTTTTATAAATTATTAAAAAATAATTATTTATTTGATGTAACATTAATCATGTAATCAACTTTTAAAGTGACCCTTTTTTGACGCAGATGAACTCATTTTTTAATTACTTTGAAAGAGAGGTTTGCTTCTCCTTTACGATGATGATGAGGAGGAGGAGGAGGAAGAGGATACGTGAAAATTTGAAGCCAGCTACAATTTTTTAATATTTAATTGAAAGGAATAATTACATCAATTTTTTTTTAGATTTAGAATATGTTTGGTTGGATGAAAATTGAGAGATAAGAGAAGTAAAAGTAAAAATGAATGTATAAGAGATAATTTGGTGTTTGGTTAAGAGGAAGAGATGGAGGTAAAGTAAAACTCGATGTATATGAAACTCCTTCCGAGTCTAATTTTGTTTCTATCCAAAATTGGGCAGAATAGTAAAAGTATAAGCCAAAAAGACAAAAAAGTACAATTTTTATTTTATTTACCATATTAACAATTTATATCTACATATATAATTCCCCCCCCCCCCTAGAGCTGTTTTTGGTACTAACAAAGGCACTGATATTTAAACTCCGATTTGTTATTTGGAAACATTGTCAGTAAATTTTATATTATTCAAACTAAACTCACTTTGATGAATACTTTTATTAATAAAACATATTCTTATTCTTATTTGATAAATATTTTTACTAGTAAGATTCTTAAATTTTTTATATACTAAAATTATATCAGCATAATATAAGTTTATTTATTTTCTAATACAAAATAAAGAGAATGATCATTCAGTAAAATTACAAAAATCATTTTTTTCTTCTTAATTTGTTTGCCTCGTACCCTTGTAATCATAACAAACAGCTTAAAAAAAATATTTTTTTTCCTTCCTCTCCCTCTTTTACTTCTATTTTCTTCTCACTTGAACCAAACGAATCCTTAGTATAAGTATATATAAACCCCTTATTGTTTGAAAAATTACATTTAATATTCTTCATATTTATTTTCGTTTAATAAATAAATCCCTCTATTTTGTCGATATTCTTACAGACATTAGTAACATAATTTGAACGATAATTCATAGTTATTTTAAATTAACTTTTTACTTATTAATTGGCAATTAAACGCATCTTCTAAACCAATACTTACAGAGTACATGAGCTATACAATTTTGCACTACACTAATCACACTTTGACCAAATCTATAATATTGATTGATAACGTGATCATCATCATCATCATCATCTCAAAGTAGTACGTGGCAATCTCGTGGGCGCGCACCTCACCCAATAACTCCACCAAATGTGCACACAACCAAGTGGTACACGTATGCATACATACGTATGTACCATTACCATGACTATCACTACGACCACGACCATGTCCACGACGTACTTCGAGATAGTAAATAACTTACCACGTAATTATAAATTTTATGCTATAATTTTTGAGAATTGATCCATAATTATTTTTAAAAATTAATTTTAATAAATAGTACAGAGCATACACTAGAATACATTAATCGTATGATGTTTACGATCAATACGATGTTTAGATGAGATGCAGTGCACAATAATTGATTTTTTTTAGCAGAAAATTTGATTAAAAAAAGGTCATATATGATTAATTTATAGAATTTGTAAAAATTGATATAAAAAATTAAATAATAAAATATAAAAATAGACATAATTGAAATAATAAAATATAATATACCTTAATATTAAATAAAAGGGCAGGTTGATTTCGTCTGTCCCAATCCCATCAACTCATATATTTTTCTATAAGAGGTGCCAAAATGCTCTTTTTTATCACCTAAGAATCTATGGTACTCTTTCCAAATTAAGTATATATCACACGTGTCAAAGATCCAACCCCATAGCTTGCTTACACCCCCACCCTCAAAATTCTTTATTTTCAATCATTGTTTAAATTTGTTGGGTTTTTTATATTTTAATTTAATTTTAAATTTATTATTAGAAGACATGTCATATATATTTAATATGTTCACACAAATTTTGAATTTGCAAAAAATTATAAAGCTATAAAGATATGGACTCATAAATTTATGATTTAGATGAAATGAGTTACAATATCCGACGATAATCATTCAAAATAAAAATTATTTTTCCGACTCTTTTCTAAGACTTATAATTCAAGAGTTTGAGACTTATTTTCAGATGTAACAATGTAATTCATTTTGGATTTATGGGAACAAATTACTGATTATCTTAAAATTTAGCATCAAGATCTTAGAATTTGATGCCATGGAAGATGTCGAGCCCCGGCTCCACAGTTGCAAGACTTCGTCGTTGCTTTTAGTTGTGTATTGAGCTTCGGGTTTCACACTTTCACTTATGTTGTTTGTAATGTATGTGTATATATCACGTTACGTCGTGGAGGCTCTTTTATATAGCATAAGTTAGAGTTATATAATATGTCACATCAGTAAGCCACAACACGCCAAGCCAAATCAGAGAAGGATTATCTCCAGCCTGTTGACGAAACCGAACCTAGTCCAAACTCAATTTCAACCCACACATGGCCCAACCAACCAAGCTAACAACCTAACATGTCAGTACCATTCCATCTGCAGATAGTTCGTTTTGTTGATCAGTCTGTCTCTCTCATCTCACAAATCTATCTTTCGACTAAAATCGTACAGGGCAAGACAAAACATAAGGACAAGTTTGGTTGGCAAGGAATCGTATCCTTTCAAAAATTTAATAGGGCATCGTATTTCTTTAGTTGATAGGTTATTTAAAGTATGAGACGGAGAACATATTCTTAAAAGAAGGAAATCTCTCACCCTTCGCCACCAGAAATTATATCGAATTAATTAAAAGAATTATCTACTTTTTAATGTAACACTTAAATCAAACATATAAAATTCAGGATTAATATTTATAAACCACACCACTAACTCTTTATTATTAAATATTTATTTTTTCAAGCCAGCTAATATCATCTACATCAAATAATTTAAAATTGAAGTATGATTGTATAAAAAAATAAAATAAAAAATAAAATAATGTGGTACAATATTAGGTGTTTGCAAAGCCAAAGATGATCCAGTTTGTTTATCCAATGAGGGGGGGAAAATGAGGATGTGGCGCAGCCTAATGAGCCAGCCATGTTGTTGGCGACTTGTTTTAGGATTTGTTTGGTTTGATGTGATCGAATTGTCGCTGTCTCGTAAAGCAGAAAAAGGGATTCGTATCAAAGTGGAGCCCCCAAATATCTTCCCACTCCCCCCCACCACATATCAACCATTATTATCATGGAGAATTTATATTTTCATGCTCTTCTGAAATTTGGTATAATTTCATATAAATTTTATTTGATTTAAAAAATTATATTTAATATTTTTAAAGTTTGTTTCTATCTAATAAATAAATTTTTATACTAGTCAAAATTCATCAAATTTACAGTTATTAACAAAAAAACAAAAAATATATATTTATTCTCGATTTACTTATTACTGACTTATTGCATGTCAAAAAAAATTTATTTATGATCAAATTACCCTCATACATCTTCACAATAATTGTAGTTTAATTCAAAATAAATTATTTTGAGTTGCAATAAGTCAGTAACAAGTCAATCAAAGGTAAATATCAATTTTCATTCAGTTCTTTTTGTTAATGTCAGTAAATTCAATTAATTTTAATTCATCAAGATCACTTATTTGTTAGATGAAGACAAATCTCACTGGTGCTAAATGTAATTTTTCAAACCACAAGGAGTTTACATGTAATTATACCAAACTTCAGAAAAGGAGAATGTAAGTATCCCTTATTATTATTATTACTAGTTATTTTTTTTACATGTATATAATAAATAACATTTTATATTTGTAAATAAATTACATTGAAAAAAAGGAAGGAAAAAAAAAAAGAAAATTAGTTTATCAATTAATGTAAATTTTGAAAAATTGAATAAATTAGTTATCTTACAAGTTGAAAAGCATTTTCGACTTTACAAAATTGGAAAAGTGTATCATTAGTCGTCGTTTGTGAGTGTGGCGAGCTTTTTCTTTTTATATTAGTATAAATTATTTATTTATCTTGGATAAATATATCGACACTCCTGATATTAGGCTTAATTACACAAACATTCTATACTTTTTACAAAATTACAATACATTCATTAGGTGTTTGTGTAAAATTTTATCATTGAACAGAAGTATAATTGTAATTACAACTACAATTTTAAGGGATGTATTTATAATTTTACAAAGGATGGGGGTGTTTATATAATTAAACCTAATCTTAGAGAAGCCAATCTTAGTTTCGGAGAAATTATTTAAATAATTCAAAACAATATTTTTTATAAAATTGGTGTTGTTTTTAGAAAATTTATGAAAGTTGGCGGGAAAATTGCATAATGCCCCCTGTGTTATGCTAAATTTGCACAAAACTTATCTCTGTTTAATAAATAGCCATAAATCTTCTTTTTAATCTATATATCTATACTAATATGAAAATTCAACTCACAAATAGCAATTTGTAAAATAACGATACCAAATTTTTTTATGTCGATAATAACGCTAAATTAGTTTATTTTTATTTACGTATTTATTATTTAAAATATAATGTGTTGTTTATATATCTTACTCTTATTTATAACTGATCATTATTGCACGTCGTGCAGAGTCAACGTACCATAAATTGCTAGTTATAAATAAGAATAAAATATATAAATTGATGCATTATATTTAAAATAAATAAATAAAATAAATAAATTTAGGGATATTATCAACACAAAAAGATTTTAGTGTGAATGAAATTTTCATATTAGTACAAAGAGATAGTATAGTTCATATAGATGAGAAGAAGAATTTGAGTAGGGATGGTTGAAAAAATATAAGGACATTTTTGGTAATCTAAAAAATTAATATCGCGGTGTAAATAACCGCTGTTTGTGAATGAAAATGAGATTTTCTTTTTTATATAATATAGATAGTGTAGAAGTATAGATATAGATATATTTTAAATCATAAACAATCATTTATTAAATGCACGTACGAACAGTGTGCCATAACGACTAGTCTACATATATTTATAAATAAGAATAAAATATATAAATCATCACATCATATTTTTAAAAAATAAATAAATACAAACTAATTTTAATGATATTATTTGGTATCGTTATTTTAGAAATCACTGTTTGTGAGTGAAAATTTCATATAATATATATATATATATATATATATAGACTGAAAAGAAGAATTTGAGTAGCAGAGATTAAAAATATATAAAAATATTTTTGATAATTTAAAAAATTGGTAGTACGGTATAAATAAATATTATTTATAAATAAAAATAAAGATATATATATTCTACTTATGTCGGAACTGCTATTTCAAATAGCAGTTGTGAATCAGCCGTTCAAGAAACTTAAAAAAATAATAAAAAAAATGATAGATCTGCTATTTCAAATTGCAGATTTGCATACTTTTTAAAACTTTTTTAAATAACACCAATTTCATAATTTTCTTTTTATTTTGTATTATTTAAATAATTTCTGCTTTATTTTGCCCATTTATCTATCTATCCATACCTAGACTAATATAAAAAAGGAAAGAAATAATTACATCATCCTCCCCTGAAATTTTGTGTAAATTATACATAGACCCTTATGGTTTGAAAATTTTTATTTATTATATCTGACGTTTATTTTCGTTTAACAAATAAATTTATTATTTAATCAGAATTCACAAAATTTTTTAATATTAGCAAAACAATTGAACAAAATTCTTATTTTTCTAACTTACTATGTATGTCAAATGAACTTTTCTTACCGAATTACCTTTATATATTTTGACATGCTAATGCATGTAAGAAAGTACATCTTCACCTTATAAAGATAGTTTGGACAAAAAAATAATTATTTGACCAACAACTTGTAAGATAATTATAGGTAAATATGAATTTTCATTCAATATTTTATTGATTTTAACTTCTGTGAATTTTACTAATAAATAAATCTATTTGTTGGACAGAAACAAATATTATGGATACTAGATATAAATTCTCAACCATAAATGGTTTACATGTAATTACATTCAATCTAAGGAAGGCGGTGTAATTATCCAAAAGGAGAAGCATTTTCTACTTACAAATGACGATTTGTAATTACTATATTAAATTTATTAATATGACGATCATACTTTCAAATTGATTTTCTTTTCCTTTCCTTTTCTTTTTTAAAGTTGTTGGTTTACATTTTTTATTTTTATTTACAATATATTTTTAAGTCTAAAATATTATTTATTATATACACGGAAAAACAATGCACATTCTTTAATTAAATTAGTTATGCCAATTACCTTTTATTAATGTAAATTCAAGTTTAATTTTATTTTTCCAATTTATCCGCTATTCATTTCATTTTTCTCCTATTTTGTTTAATCAAACATATATTTCAAAATTTTAAATTAAGCACGTATATCGAGTGTTCTTCTATCACTAATACTATTTATTAAATGTGAGCCCTCAATAGTAACTACCAACGTGGCAAAATACAAATCTACTAAAACGTCAAGAAGGGTATTTTAGTCAATTTCAATAGAAAAAATGGATCAAAATCCGTCAAAAACCAGTTCACTTCGCACTAAGGCTGCGTGAAATCCATCTTCCTTTAGTTTCTAACGGAATAAAGGTTTTGCGCATAAATTTTTAAATTGCAGGTGGGCTTTAGCCTATTTTCAAAATACAGATGGAATGTTTAGCAATTTTAAAGAAACAATAACGATAAATTAGTTTTTAATTGAAAAAATTCACAAGCAACTTCTATGTGATATTGCAAATGAGCAAATTATCCTCATATTAAAAAAAAAGTTAGCAATTTATTCCCCTGTGTTTTTTAAAATGCAATAATTTATTCTTTTGTGTTTTTAAAGATGAAGAAATACAGGGAGGTAAATTGCATTATGTTAAAAAATACAGTAGGGATAAGTTGTTATATCATAGGGTAAATTGCATTAAATCCGATTTTAATTAGTATATAGTATTTACTTATTATCCATCCACAGAAAACTTAGGTTTGATTGAAGATAAGAAATAATGATAATATATCCGGACAAATTAAGCTGATGATATCATTTGAAATCATTAGTAAAGTCGTGTTTCCACGTACGTGTCGAGTTTTTGTTATACCAAACTACTAAATAATTGCTACCATATCTTACACGACTACAATACTTGTCAACAAGTTGCTTAATTAAATTCCTTTCTTAAGATTCTAATTTTTGTTTATAATATATTAGTGATTACAATTAGATATTAAAATGTACCATAAAATTTATGTGTGCTAGATTAAATAATTATTTTAAAAAGATTAAATGTATAAATAAAAGTACCATAATTTATTATTATCTAAAATAAAATGTATAAATATTGATTAGTTAATATATGATCAATTTTAAATATAAAATCGATAAAGTATTGAATATGGAAATAAATATGTAAAAAAATTTTAAATAAAAAATTAAAAAAAGAGAAAAAGCTCGCAAGCTATGAATAGAGCACATGGAGCTCGAGCCCAAGCTCGTTAGGAGCGAACAGAGCCAACTTGTTTGATCTGCCACCACT
>NC_026154.1:4627631-4666808 GCF_000512975.1 Sesamum indicum
TCTGTATGAATGGAATGTTGTTATAGTGTAATAATAGGTGTCGTTTAAATTTATTTATCTAATATTGTTGACCAAGGTATGAATGTCGTAATTATTTTTCTTAAATATTTTATATTAAAATGAATGATTGTAATTGAATTATTTTAATTAATAATAGTTCATCACTCCATATCAAAAAAAAAAAAATTCAAAAATCAAATCAAGCTATTAATAATGCAAATCAACAAATATGATCAAATGACAAGAAACAACGAATTAATTACTATAAAAAGTATGATCAAATAATACAAATATGATCAAATTCTTATTTCTTGAACTCAAATTTTTTTGTGTGGCTCGAACTCATAATTTTTGACTGTGAGGCCTCTGCTTTATCAATCGAGCAATAATAATAAGTACACATTATCTCTCTTTGGTGTTTCATCTCATCTTATTTAATTAAAAAGAAAATAAAATAATTTTTTAATGTGTGTTCAGTTTAGACAAAGTAAAAATATAATAACGATAGTTGATATTATTCCTATAAGAGTTCGGCAAGAAATAAAACATAACGTCGACTATATAGTTAATGTGAGATGTTTTTTCTTTATTCAAAGAGCTAAAAAATGTGAAATAACAAATAATGTATGATGTTTATAGTGTGTTTTTTCTTTCTTCAAAAACATTAAAATCCGTTTGATTCGGATCGGAGGTCGAAGTCGTCCCGATGATAATTTCTGATCGGATATATTTAAGAATTTTAGATAGAAAAGCATATTCATTATGCTCACTGGATGGTCCTATTCGATACCTAAATTGGTTGAAGTAAGATCTAACAAATTGAATAACGTCTTGGTGAAAGTAATAGTAACACAACGTGGCCAAAAATTGATATAATGTATTTTTAAAATCAAATATTTATATTTTTATACAGATCCACGTGGTATTATCTCAAGCTCCCAAACAGAAGACAATCGACAATCTTGATTTCCAGTCAACACGTCGTATCAGTTCAAATAATTAAAGTCAAAAACACGCTAATCTTTATATTTCATATAATTAAATCCATAATCCCAAACATGGATGACCCAAGATCTTCTCTAATAAAACACACCAAATGAAAAATAAATATACATTTTTTAAAAAATAATTATTATTATTATTATAGAACAAAATTAGCGTGGTCCACTTAGATCGTTGGACCCAATAACCTTGGACACGATTTCAAATTCTAATTAAATTAAATTAAAATTGTTGTGAAGGTGTGATGTCGCCAGCTGCAGCTGTGTGTTAGGAGAGAGAGTAATTGTGATTTAATAATTAATTATATTTAATATTTCCCGACAACCCAACTCCTAATCATCATTACCGTCAGCTTAAACATAGGAAACCAAGCTTCATTAAAATACCATCCATGGTCGGTATTGCTTCGTTCAAGAACACGTGGCGCAACTACTACTCTACCCTTACTTTTTATATATTCCTTTAAGATTAGAGATAACTGCATTCTTCTTTTTAAAATTTGGTATAATTTTACGTAAATTTTTTATAATTTAAAAAATTATAGTATTTTTAAGGTCTGTTTCTATCTAACAAATAAATTACTCTATTAGCTAAAATTCATCAAATTTATAAATATTAACAAAAGAAAATTGAAAAAAAATTATATTTATCCTGATTGACTTATTACTAACTTATAGCAAATCAAATAATTTTTTTTAAGACCAAATTACTGTCATATGCTTTTACGCATGAATATATGTGAAAAGATATATGTTCACTGTTGTAGTGGTAGTTTAGTCCAAAAAAATTATTTGACCTGTAATAAATCAGTTTTAAGTCAATCAAGTATAAGAATTAATTTTTATTTAGTTCTTTTTGTTAAGATCAGCAAATTCAGTGAATTTTGATTAACGGGAGGATTCATTTGTTAGACGAAAGCAAACCTCAGGGGTGCTAGATGTAATTTCTCAAACCACAGGGGATCTACTATCCGTTTAATCTGAATTTTTTTATCGCACTTTCGTGTTATATTGATGCGATACTAATACATGATTGACACATATTTTTTTAAAAAAATTAAAATATGTATAAAAAATACATTACAAAATAAAAATAAAACAACATATAATATACGTGTGGATATAAAACAACCGGATATGATATGAAAGTGTTACAGAATATACTTCACCATGTCGACGATCCCTTAATGTAATTATACGTAAACTCTGCGTGGTTTGAAATATTACATTTAGTACTCTTAATATTTATTTTCGTCCAATAAATGATTTCTCAAATTTGTAACGATACAAATATCAAATATATTCATTTATAATATTTATAACTATCCAAATTATTCTCACATTGATTGGCTGATACAGATTTAAGTAATGAAAGATTATTAGTGAAACGAACCAATCAGGTGCATGTGGTTCTTGCCATTTATATATGATTTGTAGATAGAGACAAATTAAGTATGAAAACTTGGGGGACAGATGGAAATATAAAAACACGAAACCTGATCAATGTCAACCTCAGAAGAAAAGGAAAGGGTGTATAGAAGAATTAACTTTTTTCGTGTAAAACTGTATCACATGAGTTGCATCATTTATGTTGTTGGATACACACTTCACTCCTCTTGCCAAATATAATAAATTAATAATAAGTTAATTTAGGATAAATATCAATTTTTATTAATATCAACAAATTTAATTATTTTTTTTATTCATGCATAGACTTATGTGTTAGACGAAAGCAAACTTTAGGGGTATTAGATGTAATTTCTCAAACCACGGGAGGTTTACGTTTAATTACATCAAACTTCAAGATAGGAGAGTATAATTATCCCTTAAAACTATGCACACTCTCGTTCCATTAGTTGAAGTTCACAGTGTTAATAGTTTACTAAAATTGCTGGTTATACATTTCTTATGATAATATTTGATTTTCAATCAAGCATCTTAAAAGAAATATATTTTTCAATTATATATATACATATCATATATATAATACAATATATATGTTATATGCATAGGATGTGACGACGGTCGCCACCGTGGATGGTGTCGTCAATCACTGCTCAAATTTGGGCGACATCATAAAGGCGGCTGAGGCTACACCGAGTCGCCCTTGTGCGGAGGCAAGGGTTGAAGTCTTGAAGGTAGTGACGTGGCAGCTCCTAACACCCGCTCAAACTTGGGCTGATATTGAAAGGGTATCGGTTCTTGACGCCTGCTTAAACATAGGTGATATTGAAGGGGGCAACGCGATGTCGACTCCTGATGCCCCCACTCATCTAGGTGATTTTTGTCGTTCAAATCCAACTCCTTCAGAAGGAGATTTTTTTTTTATTGCGTTTTAAATAATAAATAGGATTTTAGGTTGACAAAACTAACATAAAAGGATTTCATAGGATCTTTTGTTTATAAAACGAAGGATTTCATTCTATTTCAGCAATACAGAAAGTGTCATGCAATTTAATCTATAAAAGATTATATATAACCACAACAAAAAAAAAACAAACATTATTTTACAAACCACTCCTATATTTTTAAAACTTACACGACTCCTTTAAAAAATTTAATATTATCACATAAATTACTTCTTTTTTTATTTTTGATAATTTTTATAACTATAACAATATAATTATCCTAATACGGGTCCAACGACAAAGTATCCGTGTCGTATGTGAATTTTCAAAATCACGAGTTAAGAGATAATGAAAAGGATTTAATTATAACAACAAATATCGAAATCGTTGGGTTGAGGAACACGATTTTGATAAATTTCATTTCATTTTGAAGTAGTAGAATGCCTCACATCATCATATCCTACAAACTAAAATCTAAGATCTACCAGAGGGTGTATTTGAATTTCCCAACTTCCGTATTTTTTGCAATTACTAAAAATAAAATATTATATATATATATATGCCTCTATATCTACTAATATTAATTTGTTAAAAAAACAAAAAAGGAAAAAAAATAAAGAGCGAGCTCGTCATCGATTTTGATTTCATCAGCTCCTCCTCAAATCCACCACCACCACGCTAACGTTATCGGTGCTGTGACGGGCCAAGGCTAACTTCGTCAGCAGGATCGAGGCATCGGAGCAAGCCTTGTCGGAGCTCTCCCCCGCCTCCGTCACGATGATGTCATTTCCCGGCGACCTCGGAGGAGACGGCGGTTTCCGGGACTGAAGGCACATACGCGCCACCCCACAAGCGGTTTCGTTGGAGACGACATCCCAGAGACCGTCACTTGCTAGAATTAAACACTCGTCCTCCGCCGTTCTCTCTGTTATGGTCACCTCCGGCTCCGATATCACGTACGGCTTCAAGTAATTATCGCCTGAGGAAGAACCGAAAGGAGATGATGTTTTTGAGTTAGTTGGGGCATGAATTATTTTCGATAATTAAGAAGAGAAACGATTTTTTGCGATGGAATTTGAGGATTTACCGATTGCTCGGGACATGGCTAAGACTCCAAGAACTCTGGGGCCGTCCCAGAATATGACCCGGCCGCCGGCTTCTTGTATGCGGTTGAGCTCGTCTGGACGGTCCGGCTTCGAAGAAACGAAAACCCACAGAGATTTCAGCCACTGGATAATGGATTTGTTGACTAAATCTTGATTCGAGAAGTTGTTGAAAAAAGGAACTCACCTTATGATCAACGGAAAGGGGAATTGCAACGCCGTTCCGGCAAAGAACGGCCCGAGAATCACCGCAATTTGAGACGACGATCTTGTCGGGAGTGACCACAGCCACAACAGCGGTGGATCCGACGGCGTCGCACTGCGGGGTCTGCAGTTCGCAGCGGCAAGTGGAGGCGGAGAATCCGTTTCTGCCGCTGCAGCACTCGACGACTTCCTTATCCATTTTTGAGAAACTCTCAAACATCGTTTGCTCCCACGACGACGAGCCTCCATTTTGGAACTCGTCTCTTACTATTTCGTGCATTCGGTCCTTGCATCTCGTCGCCACCTGTAAATAACCCGAATCAAATCCAACCCCTCAAACACGATTTCACCCAAAATTAAAGAACGGAAAGTAATAATTTATAGATTTTAGTGCTTACATGGGAGCAGCCGTGGCCGTCGTAAACCCCAAAAAAATGCAACCCGCCCGGAAAACTACGGTCATGGCCGCAGAAAGAAGGGTGAATGGCTACAGCATCTTCCATGTCTCTCCTCCGCCCACAGACAGAGGTCATCCCGAATTTCGGGCGCTCCGGAAAGAGACAAAGTTCACTTTGCGAACCCGAGGGCGATGCGGATAGATCAAAAGGCGTTGTCTCCGGCGTTATCTCCCCGGACAGCTGACTCTCATATTCCTCCACCTTCTCCTCCTCCTGAACTTCGCAGTTCTCAACAGCGTTCACGCACTCCCTCGGTGGCAAAACAGGAACCACCGCGTCCATCTTCTGCCTCTTCCTTGAACCGCCATCCTCAAGCGGCGGCGCCACCGTTGAATCGGTGGGCACAAAGTTGAACTGGTGGATCTCCATCCTCCTCCTCCGTGCAGATTTCGAACTGGGCTCAACCGGGGCGGTGGCCTCCGTCTCACCAATATTCACTCCACAGCACATACCAGCCATAATCACTCCAACAAATGAAGAAATCAACAACTCTTGCAGTCACAGGAGCTTCTTCCTCAATTCAAGAACTGGAAATCAATACTCAGAGCTCTGATGATCACAAAAAGGAGAAATACAAATACAAATCAAAGAGATACGAAAATCTGAGGAGCGGACCCAGGAAAAAAAAGAGAATGCGGAGACCACATTATACTAGTAGTAGTTGATTGGGCGGGCGGGGCGGGCAGCTGCCCGTCACCGTCTAGGGCAGGAAAGGGAAATGTATCCGACATGCACAGTTGGTATGACGTAGAAACGCTGAATGCGAGACGGCCGATCTGGGCCGTCAGTTAGAGCCATTTAATCACAAGAGCAACACGTGTTGAGGAAGATTGCTAGGTGGACACGTGGACCAATGCTAAAGCGACGCGGGGTTGTGGAAACCGGGGCCTCTCTTTACTGACACGCATGTGGTCTACTGGACCGCGGGCTGTTTATTCGCTTTATTTAAAATTAAATTTAGAGGGGAAATTTGTTAAGTCTTGGGTTTCTACGGAGGATAAACACCACGTGGCAGGATCTTGGGGTAGGAGATCCTGTGTTTGGTATGGTATCTGACACACTTTTGGAGCGCGTGGTTGTGAGAATAGAAAGGGGAGGGTGAATGGCAATAAAGAAGTGTACGTAAGGAAGGGAGATGGAGACACGTAGGGGACCACATGTCAACGTCGATTTGACGGTCACAGAATATCTCGAGTGTGTTGGGAGTGAAGGCGTCGACACGCGTCCATCAATGACGTGGATCCTAAGCACTGCTTTCATCCACACCACGTTCCGCCTCTTCTCTTTCCTCCATTTGTCTCCCCCTCCCTTCCTCCCTCCCTAATTATAAATCACACACACACACACACACACACTCATTTTTCTCCCAACTCTTCTTCTCTTTCTATACCAAATTCACCAAATCTTTCCTTTTTTTCTATTTTTCAATATTTCTTACTTTATTTATTCTTTCTTTTTTGTTTGGAAAAAAGGAGATTTTTTTTTATATTATTGTGTTGGAAAATAATAAATAATAAATTAAAAATAAATTGGATTGATATATTTATTTCAATCAAATCAAATCATAATAAGTGACGGGTTATAAAGTGCTATATATGACAAGTTTGTGACATGTTGATAATTGACGTTCAGTCATCATTCAACTGTGTACGATCAACTGAACATGTGGTAAAAATTTAAGTGGTGTGTCCTTTAGTTGAAATGACAAAATAATATATTATTTTGATGAAATGACGAGTTAATTCAGATTAAAAATCAAATACTTTGCAATTATCTTTTTCAATTGGACATATTTATCCGATTGTACTTTTTCAATTTCTGTACATGGAACTTTCTATTCACCTCATTTTCATAAAACCAAATTCCAAATATTCTCAGCAACATTAAGCATTCTAGTTTTCTCAATTTCAGAGAATCCAAATACCATTTTGGTTCATTGTTCTCAAAATTCATAATAATGCTATTATAAAATTGTAAGATGTTACGTATTTAGAGACAATTGTCATCACTGTTAGCATCAAATCAGGACAACAATTGTCTTCAAAATATATAATCCAACTCCCGTACCGACTTTCTAATACACAACTACCCTATATTCTTATTTTTTACAACACATCCAGGATACATTCAAATCAAAAAATAATTCAATTCATCAAGAATCAAACCAACGAGTAACTCCAATCAGCACAGAACCACAAGAAATACTATAAAAGTAAACATACTGATATTCGTATGATTCCGACTCAACATTGCGTACCAAGTAAGGCCTCATCGGCAAAAAAAAGAAAAAGAGATTCGTGGTTGCAATTCACAACTCAATTCAATTACTTCGACTATAAAAACTAATTAAATTTACTAAACAAAATTAATATAACTCAAAAATATAGTGCAACAATTTTAAACCACCTAAAGAATACACTAAGACGATCCTTTATTTAAAAGGATCGGGCTTCATATTCCTGCCAATCAAGGTTTATTCTGTTGTTTACTTCATTTATTCTAAGTCCGATATTAATATGATTGCCCGTCATTAATTGTAATAAAAATATAATTAAAATCATAAAATTATCTATCTCATCTTAATTCCATCAAACAAAGTAAAAGTAAATATACTCAGCTAATTTGTTAATCATGCAAGAGGGGTATTTTTTACATTGTACGAAAAAATAATGTTATAAAAATAAAATATTACGAAACTACCCTGTTGGTGATATTTTTGCCTTTTGTTTGTTTGTATGTGTATATATATATTACATATATTTTTATATATTCTGAGAATATATATGCACACATTTCCCAATATATGCACATTACATATAATTGTAAGTTTATTAAAGATATAAAAGTTTATAACAGAAATAGACATGGAGAAGTTTGCAAAGAGAGAAATATGTAGTGATTGAGAGAAAAAAATATATATATAAAATTGTAAGATTATTTAAAAAAATTAAAATTACTATTCTGATCAAATTTATTTTGAAGAGAATAAATGAATTTAAGTATAAAATTGGTACAACAAAAATTTGTATGTGAAAGTTATTTACACAGTTTGAGTGACATGCAAATTTTTTTCCAAAATTGACTGTAAAAATAATTTATGATTAGAAAACAAAATGTCTATATATTTAGGTAATAAAATATCATATAATAATATTTTAATGAATATTTTGATTTTTTTTTTGGGGGGGGGGGGGAAAAAATAATAAAATATCATATAATAATATTTTAATGAATATTTTTTTTTTTTTTTGGGGGGGGGGGGGGGAATAAGAATTCCATGATGAAGCATAAAATTTAAAATAAGTTAGGTGGTTAAATGCACATTGTCCTAAGTTGAGATAACAAGGTACTTGTTGGTCAAAATACATTCAATGTGGTAGTTATGTATTGAGGAAAAACATCAAGGTACCAGTGGAAATCTTTAAACTAAGTGATGATTATACTCTTTTTCTCTCAATTTTGGTATAGTTGTACGTAAATTTTATGAGATTTGAAAAATTACATGTAGTACTCCTAAAGTTTGTCTTTATCTAAATAAAGAAGTCTATCAATTGGTCAAAATTTATCAAATTTGCTGATATTAACAAAAAAACTGAATAAAAATTGATATTTATCCCTATTGACTTATTACTCACTTATAGCGTATCAAATAATGTTTTTCCTACTAAACTATCTTTATAACGATGGAGATATACTTCCTTACATACATTAACTAGGGATGACAATTAGACCCGTAGGGACGGGTTCGTATCCAAAACAATATTAGCCGGGGCGGGTAATATTCATAAATATTATATTTTTTGTTTGTTTATCGTTAGGTACTTGTTCAACAGTTGAAAAATTGAAAAATTGTCCAACAATTCTTGACGAGGAAGAAGATGAAAGATGATGTATTTAAATAAAATATATTTAATTAAAAAATAAAAAAATAATTGGGATTCGCTACGATCACAGGTACAGAAGGGTGACGGCGTCGGCTCGTCGTCGCCCTCATTTTATTTCGCCAATAAGGGCGATGGTGACATCACCCAAATTCCCCTCCATCTGTGACGTCCCCATCTGCGAGGGCGGCATTGGGGGCCCGATTTTTTTATGAAATAATATATATTAAATAGAGGTATAACGATCATTTTATGAAAAAAAAATTAACACCATTAGTTAGTTTTAACGGAGAGGAACGATTAAGTTATATTAAAAAAACATAGGAGGCTTTTAAGCAAACTTTTTAAAATACATGAGAATTTTAAAATACACGATTAATCGTATCCATTGACAACGATTAACTTATAAGTTTTTAAAAAGTTCTTATAAGATGATCGAGAATTCAGAAAATGTTAAAAAGTATTTGGTAGGATTTTGAAAGAAGAGCTAATAAAATAAAAAATAATAAAATGTTAGGATCTTACAAACTCCTCCCCAAAAAAAAAAAAACAAAAAAAACAAAAATTCAACCTGTTTTTAAGATTTTTACAAACTCTTTTAATTATGACTACATTGTTAATTATAAAATTACTATTATTAACATTTTATAAATTTTATAATCTTATTTACTCAAATAATTTTAAAGTTTATTTATAAAATAAAAACTATACTATCTTATAAGATATATGTATTTATTAAATATTTTAAATAAATTTAGCCGACTAATTAATTAATATATATATATATATATATATATATATATATGGGCCTGGTTTGGTTGTAATATGGACTTGGGTAATGGGCTGTAATTTCCGAGTTATTCACATCCCAAAGCTCTTAAGCGGCCCTGAACTGGGCCTCACAGCTTCAATATTGAAATAATTTTTACTTTTTTTATTATTCGATTAATTGATACTCGAACTATAATAACTAATTAGTTGTAAACTTGTGATTGGAGCACACTCCAGTTATTGTTATCTAATAAAAAAAATAAAAGAGAAACTAAATAAAAAGAATAACTCACTAAATAGCACAAATGTAAATGTTGTTTTTCATGTTTGCCCAATTAAAAAACTCAACAATTATGGAAAAGATTTGATGTTAGAATCAACGTTGAGCTAATTAGCAAGTAAATTTTTTATTGCGAATTTACACTATTTAATATATATATATATATATATATTAAATAATTCTTTGCTAAATTCACTAGCAAGTAATTTTTCATCGTATTAACAAGTAAATTTGTTATGGTAAATAATGTTTTACTTAGTAATTTGCTCGATGTTATTTTCTTTTGCTGCTATAGAGCCATTTTCTCGTAGTGTCGTCGCACACAATTTCTGTATACACAAATTCTCTTTTTAATAATATATATTCATACGTCAATCTAGAGAATATTTGGCTAAACTTATTTAAAACATCTTACAAGCTACGATGGTTTAAAAGGATAAAGGTATTTGAATAAATAAAATATTATAACTTATAAGATATTGGTTCTTATAATTGTATCATATATTTACAATATTATATTTCATTTCCGACTATATATTAAATTATTTTTTTTTCCCATGCCATCAATGTGGTTCGTCATTTGCCAAATGATCGGTGTACAATCATCTACCAACCATACTTCACTCACTCTACAATTTTTCGTCCATTTTTTGCCGAGCCCATAACTGCGAGAGGCGAGATGTTTGGAATTCATTTTCCATCCAACGTCTGGGCAAGCAAAATATGGGCGGCCACCAAAGGGTTCTTGTCTACAATATGTGCTAGCATTGTTGACACACTTGTACAAATTCAAATGACTAAATGCAGAAAAGAAGCATAGGCATTGCATTCTTGGAGAAAAATTCCATCAAAGACTATATCTAGTAGAAAGAATTCCTTCAGCAGAAGTGATTCACGTAAAGAGAGCACATATTTGCAGTTGATCTGTACCTGAAACTTACACCATAGAAATCAAAACATCCCATTGAATGTCATGACACCATCTAAATATTATTACCTCTAAAACTCACAGAATGGGGAAAATGCAATTTATCCCCTGATATTGTAAATGTGTAAGTTACATTTCTATAAAAAAAAAATTTAGCAATTTAACCCTCAATGTTTTTAAAAATGCAGCAATTTACTCCTTGTATTTTTTAAAATGAAGCAATTTACATCTCTAGATAAGAGATAATTGCTTCATTTTTAAAAAATAAAAGGGATGAATTGTTATTTTTTTTCATAAGAGGATAATTTGCTCATTTACAATATTATAAGACGGTAAATTGTAACAAATTCCTCATAGAATAGTTGAAATGAAGGGCGAATAGTTTCTGCAACATATGCGGCTAATGGTGATGGGAAAAGAAGGGTTGAATCTAAATCCCACACTAGATGAGGCAAGTTGCTATCTTTATTCTTCTGCAAGAAACATTATGAGACATGATGGTTAAAACCTTACGGGGGCACTATTGTTTCAAGCTTGGGTTGAATCGTATGCGGATCTTTAAGTGGGACCTACAAAAAAGGCGTTAGGGCTCTAACGTCCAAGTTAATATTGGATCTTCAAAAATATGAAGATAGAAAAGTAGATAAGTGCGATATAAATCGAGATATGATCAATAACTAAATAAGTGCAAGAACACGTGATAATGTGTTTATGGAGTGCTTAGAGAATATTTAAAGAGTGAGAGGGGCGTGAGAGAAGTGTTAAAGATATCAGAAAGGTGTCCCCATATGGAGTAGTTAACTTGTATTTATAGGGGGATGCCCCAATCTTAGGGGTGTATCCCACTCCCGCGATTCTTGCTGAATGTGGTTGGAATGGTTGGGATCAGGGGTAGGTCGTCCTTATCCACAGCTATGAGTGTTTTATTAGAAGTTTTCTTCAATTGGGCAGTGAGTTCTAGCTGCCAAGAAATCCTAGTTGTCGGAGAGTCTTTCCTTACTCATGTGTCTTGGGGGACCCCTTGCCTGTGATGAGTCTCAGCCTGTAGGGGGGTTCTCCTAGAACTGATGTGGTCCAAAGTGGTTGCTGACACATGGGTTGATGAGATGCCACGTGGGAGAGTGGGATGCCACGTGTAAGGGCTAGGGCCGAATGTTTTGTTGTGCTTTGATCATAGTCTGAGTTGGGGGATGCCCTGGGCCTTCTCCATTTGCCAATCTATTCTCTGGGGGTGCACCTGCCACTGCCGACTACCATGTCCTCTTAGGATGTTACGGGTTTCTCATTTCTTTTTTCTTTTCGGATCTCTTGGACCTCTTTGGCCAACTTATTTTTATCCATATCAGTAGCCCGCCACTCTGATAAGTAGAGATTTCGACATTTATTAGAGTAGACATCTTTAGAGGTGAGGCCTGAAGAAGGAGTTCTCTCTCTCTCTCTCTCTCTCTCTCTCTCTCTCTCTCTTTTGAATTCCTACAAAGAATATTAGTAGCATAAGCATATTTCGAAATAGAAGACTTACTTCATGCCTGTATGGAGCAGGATTTTTTATGAAAATGCCTCCAAGGAGGAGGGTTTAACGGGTGCCTTTTATGCCTCTTCCAGTATAGAACTTTATTTTTTCCGCAATAGAATGTTAAATAATAATATATATATATATATTACGAATAGGTCTTACACGGAGCAAAATTATTTTGTCTCCTTAGAGGATGACTTATTTGAGGGGAGCCTCCTTAGAACAGGACTTAGGAACCTCCCCGAAGGAATAATAAGGTGTCCCCGGAGAACAGGATTTAGATGCCTCTGCAGAGGGGGCTTAGGTGCCTACACGGGACAGAGCTTATAAGTCCCCCATAGAAGGACCTAAGTACCTACGCGAAGGAGCGTTGGGGTGCCTCCCAGGAGAAGGGCCTTTGTGCCTGTGTGAAGACAAGACTTTTATTTGAGAAGTTTGAGAGGGAAGCCTCACTCGTGAAATCCCTACAAGAAGGCATATATTAATACATCGATGGTGGTAAAATAAACCTCCAAAATTATTAAGAGAAGATACTAAAGATACTTCCTGAAGGAAGCTTGTATGTCAAGAACTTGAAAAAATCCCTGTCTTGTAAACCCTGTGTAAAAGCACATACTAGTGTATCAGATGTAGCAGTAGGGACCTCTAGAGCCGATAAATAAAAATGTAGAAGATACTCCCTCAGTGATTCTCCTTCTATTTGTTGTAAAGAAAAAAGACTCATAACATCATTTAAATTATATGTAATAAATTATTTAAATTATATGGAATCGAGTTTAAAATAAAATAAATTACTTACACGTTCCTTTCTCATTACATTCCATGTTGCTTTCTTCTCATAGATTTTTTCTTTTTCATTTCCTCACCCCCAATATCTTTTTCATAAATTTCTTACTTTTTATTTCACATTATAATTTTTTTAATATTCTCGCAAGAACTACACACCACAACAAACTCCTCTTGCACAATGCAATCTATAGACATAATTTAAGGAATTGGTTAAATGGAACTTATGTCCTATTTTGAAACAAGTGGGTTGTTGCTATTAAATAACCACCAAGTGTGGGAGGAGAAACTGAGCAAGGCTATGTGTTGGTTATGGACCCCTAGTTTAGACAGGGACACGTGTCTCTCTCAAGATCATCCTCGTGTCCTGTTTAGGTTATGGACCTTGCACACCCGCACCTAGATCCGGCTCACTCGGATGGATTTTGAGTCCATACACATTGTCCTTTTTATATTTGTTATTATTAGTATCCAACCCGTACTATGCACCAATTTAATATAATTTTAATTAAAATTATATTTTGTCGGATTTCAAATAAAGTGAATATTAGCTTGGTACTGATTTTTTGTCGTAGCCATTTTTTTGCCGTGGTTAATAGTTAAATCAAGAATCTCATTAGTACAATATTATTTTCTTAAATAAATTACACATCTCCATATGAACTAAATAATTTATCAAGTAATATGGTATGTGATTCGATCGGCGCCCTATTACGTGAAATATTATCCACTATAACTTCATATGAATCTCATGATTTCTCGCTAAAATGCATCTCACTAGAGAGAGAAGGTTGTGGGACTTATAAGCCGCTCAAATACTTTATTTGCAACTAATGTAAAATGCTTACTTAAATCATAAGTATATAAAAAATATAACACAATAAAATAAAAAAAATGATTTCGCAAATATCACAAGCAATTGTGATGCAAATCGGCAAAAATGAAGGGGAAAAAAGTGGTGATACTTAGTATTTTGGAAATTTAATTTGGATATTCGTAGCACCCCAAGCTAGACTTTGAAAGTTTAAAGGCCTTAATTCATTTGATTTTGAGTAGTGATGGGAATTAAGGAAATTATCATTGAAATGATACAAGTGACCTTAAAATAGGCATTTTTTATAAGGTCAGATCAAAAGATTCATGCTCTTTCACTTCGCGTCAGAGCACAAGACCCAACCCGAATCTGTGACTCTACTCAGAGAACCCATTATTGGGGACCATTGATTTGTCTGAACTACCAGGTAGGATCTTAACACATGGTACAATGCAAGTAGACCCTTTTTAAATAAGCAAGTGGACTCATTCAAACATTATAAATACTTCCTGTATAATTTATTTATAGTACGACATTTATTACACAAGAACCCGCATTACATACTTTGAGGTTAGGTTTAGATTGTTTCTTCTATCTTGAACTCTTTCACTGACTTAGGCATCGAAGGATTTTAGTTAGGGACCTCCCAACAAGCCTAACAATTTGCTCTCTTTAGCATATCCCAAACCCTTTCGAGAATATAAGGTAACTGAAGGGTTAGGACCCAAATCAAATAGATATCCCTCTGATGGATAGTAATTTTCTTTCCAAAACCCTTTTGATATTAGTTTAAATTGGTTTAAATTTGATTCTTATGAATGGCAACATTCAAATGAAAAGCAACCAAAAAGAATTACTTGACTTCTCTTGCTCATGAGTGAAATATGATCCGTGAAAATTTTCCTTTTTTTTTTTATTTTTGAATAGAATGCACTGACACTTTAAAATATTATTCATATCATGTTGAAGATTTAGCTGCATTAAACACGGCACACTCTGATACCGTATTTGACACAATCAATAGTTTGTCATAATAAATGAATTTCAGCACAATCAATAATGTGTTCGACACGTTTCAGCCGTACTTCAACAATCAATATATATAGATGTATTCATGTATAAATATATATTTTCACTAATATTTATATTGTACATATATACTAACGTAGAACCCATGCTATGCACGATTATATTTATATTTATATATTTTAAGGCTAGGCCCACAAGAAGGCGTAGAGACTTGAAGTCCCCAACCAAACTCAAAGATTCTCCACATGGCACCCACGGGGACCTAAGTGGCAGTCATGCAGGACCTCTGGAGGTCCCATTTACAGAATTGGATAAGGACCAACAGTCTCCTCAAGGATACGTGGTGCTCCCAAAGAGAAGTATTTTAAATTCTAAAAAGATTGAACTCACTAGAAAAAAAAAATTACCTTATGTTTGGATTAATGTTTTGAATGTTTTTGTTTTGGTGTTTTGGAGATAGAGAGAGAAAAATAAAGATAAGCAAGTATCATAATGTTTGATTTTGTTTTTAACTTGTTTTGGGGTGTTATGTGGAGATAGAGAGAGAAAAACAAAGATAAATAAGTATAAGTTAGAGATAGTGTATATGTTTGAATTTGTTTTTGGAGATAATATAAAATAAGTATGGTATGTTTGATGTTGGATAGTGGGGAGACAAAAAGTATTGTTCATTGTCAAATCATGTCTCTTTTATATATATTTATGTATATGTGTATGAAAATATATATAATTAGTTGTATTTCTTAGATAAAAAAATAATCAAAATACTGTTTTAAAATAATGCAAAATATACTTAAAACTTGCAAAATAAAACAAGCCAAACATGGTGTATGTTTTGGCTCATCTTTGAATCAAAACCAAACATAGTGTATGTATTTTGAGATAGATGGTATGTTTGGATTCGTATTTTGATATAATATAAAATAGTGTAAAATAAGTGGTGTAGGTTTGATGTTGAAATTTGGGAGACATGAGTTACTGTTCATTGTCAAATCATATCTTTGAATATATATATATATATATTTAGTAATATATATGTCTATATATATATATATATTTATGTTAAGAGAAGAATAAAATTTAATAAAAAAAGTAATAAAAAAATTATAATTATCTAGTGGAGGTGTGCAAAACACAAAACCAAACATAGCCTTAGTGTGGGCTACAATATTAGTGGTTATAGCTAAAAATCATGGTAAATGATTACTATTAAGTATGATCAAAGAAAATCGATATAAAAAACTGACTTTTTCACCATGAAAAAATTATTTTCCATGGCTTTTAGCCACGACAAATGCTTTAGCCACCCTCACAAAAAACCACGATAAAAAATCATTGTGTAACCGTAGTCAATAGCTATTTGCTATTAACCATGACAATTAAACATAGTTAAATGATAGCTGCGACAAATCTCCTCAATCACTTCCTTGAAAATCAAAGATGCAACACCCTTATCCTCCCAACATATTCCAATAGTACCTCAAATTTGGGAGGGATCCTTTGGCTACCTTTCAAATTCGAGGAGGTTTAACCAACTACTAGGGACTTTGCACAAATTCGAGGGGACGCAGCATGCTCCCTTAAATTCTTAACCTTCTTCAATAATTTTGTGATTGCTTATAAATAGGAAGGTTCCCTACGAGATAAGGACATTCATATATTCATACATTTACATGATCATATTCACAATTTACACAATCACACGACAGAGGAACATGGTCTGAAGGACACAAACACACACCTTCATGTATTTTGACATGTTTTCACTTTGAGTCTACTTACTACAATTTTTATTTTTTTTACTATAATAGTAGTTTAAAGGAACATTATAATTTCGTACTTAAAGTTTTGATATTCGTATTAATTTTTTTTATTCATTTAACTATTTTTATCTTTTAACACTTATTTTACCACTTCACACTCTAAGTGGGCCAAAATTGTATTTTTTGGTCGTATCATTTATTTCATACGTGCATTTTTTGCATGCATCATATCAAGACATGAGGGTCGTAAACTTATACTTTCTATACTATTTATAAAAATTATAAATTAAACAAGATTGATTTAATAAAAATGATTATAATTCAAAATTTTGTTAGGAATAATTGTAAATATGTTTTAAAGGAGCTAAATGATAATAATATTTCTGTTCTAAAAATTATGATCAATATTATTAGAAGAGTTATTATTTTTTATATTTTAGGGAGGCCAATGCGATTGTTGGTATACTTCGATAGAAAATATAGTTAATCCAAAAAAAATCTTAAAATTCCTGCGTAATATAGGATTTAATATGTTAATTAAATAGAGTGAAGAATTTTGACTGGGAAAATTAAATTAATACCCAGCAGGCAGCAGCAGAGTAACAGCTCCACGTACGAGGAAACCCACATACGTCAAACTGTCGATTTCAGTTGCCCCAAACCCCACTCCCACTCTTCCCATTTATTTCATCCTCACCACCATCCATACGTTCTCTCATCTGGGTCTCCCTCTCCCTCTCTCTCTCTCTCTCTCTCTACACAATAGATTCAATCCCCAGACTCTAGTGGAATTCATCCAATTCCCAGACACAGTGAGAATTCTTGTTAAATAACAATGTGCACGACCCGAGATCATTCGGGTCAAGCCCCGTTTAAGGCCCTGAAGCCTCCCAACCCACCGGATAAAAAAGGCGACGTCCTGACGACGTCGTTGAAGGCTGCTGTTGCCATCATCTTAACCTTCTCAATTTCCCTTGCTCTCTACTTCACCACCCGACCCGTTTTCTTCCGCTGGCCCGACGTCCCCGACCCGGCCCTCTACATGGCCGAGCTCTACTCCGACCACTCCCCTACCAACATCTCCCATATTGCTTTCGGCATCGGCGCCTCCACGGGGACTTGGGAGAAACGCCTCCACTACTCGGATATCTGGTGGAAACCCAACATCACACGCGGCTTCGTCTTCCTGGAGAAGAACCCGGACCCCAGAACCGCGTCCGAAATCCGCCACCGGGTTTCCTCCGACTGGAAGAGATTCAAGCGCTCCGCCGGGTCGGAGTCGGCGGTGAGACTGGCCCGGGTGGTGGTCGATTTGTTCCGTGCCGGGTTGCCCAACGTGAGATGGTTCGTGATGGGGGACGACGACACGGTGTTCTTCCCGGAGAACTTGGTGACGGTGCTGGGGAAGTATGATCACCGGCGGATGGTTTACGTCGGCGGAAACTCCGAGAGCGTGGAACAGGACGTGATGCATGCGTACGATATGGCCTTTGGAGGCGGTGGGTTCGCAATTAGTTATCCATTAGCGGCGCAGCTGGTCAGCTTGATGGACGGTTGCCTGAATAGGTATCACTATTTCTACGGCTCAGATCAGAGGGTGTGGGCTTGTGTAGGGGAACTCGGTGTGGGACTATCTAGAGAACTCGGGTTTCACCAGGTATGCAATTTTTCCTTTCTATTTTCTCTTTCCTTTTTTTTGGTAAATTGACATTATTTCCTTTTCTAATTTATTTATATTTATAACTATATATATATATAGTATGTATTGGCAATGAAATCCACAAAATCCACATCAATATGGTAAAATTAAATAAATGAATATTTTATTGAAATCTAATGAATCCAATGCAATATTCCCACATATATCTTATTAACCACTATTTTTATTTATTTCTAATTTGGATAAATTACATTGACACCCGAAAAGTTAGGTTAAAATACAAAAACTACTCCTATTTTTCTGTGTAAAACTACGCTATAAAATTTAAAATTATAGTTGTAATTATTACATTATTTATTCAAAAGCAAAATTTAAACAAATACTTGGCGAAAAATATTCCACTTATATCCCTCAGGTGCTATAGCTGTAATTTTAAAAATATAAAATATTTATATAATTAGAACTAAAGTATTTCTCTTAAAATATAATAAAAATTAGGGACGGAAACACAATGGGGTGCATATTCTAGATTTTTATACTATTATTATTTAATTAAAAATAAAAATAATTTATCAGAATGGAATAAATATTGATAAAGGAGATATGGTTATTTGAGTAAGAAAATATATTTAAATGTGTTCTAGTTCATGTATATTTTACTAATCAAAATAATTATTTTGAAATTTCATTTTGATTAGACCTCCAAGTACACTTGTTAGACCTTGTATATTTATTTCAAATAGATAATTGATCATAATTTAAATAAATTATTTTTTAATATGCATTATAGATAAATTATGCCTCAAAAGATAAATATATTAGAGAACATTTTAGTTCATACTCATTTTGTCTGCTGGTCTTCATATTAATATATAGTATAGGTTGTATTATATTTATTCAATTAAACAAAAAAATAAAATAATTTATTAACTAATATTAATAAAATAAATTTAACTTCAAATATATACCTACTGTATGAATGTATTTGTTAGAGTATTTGTAATATTAATGTGTATTTATGCTTAATTTTTCAAATAATAGATGAGTATTTGTAATTATATCAAATTTTAAAAGAATTCGTTGCAATTTATTTTTAATAATTCACAATTTTAACAAATTTTTTGATAAATCAAAATTTAATTCTTTTAAATTTTTTATTGTTTTTAAATACTTTTAATTTTATAATAACAAAGAAAAATATATAATATTTTTATTTTTTATAAATAAAAATTTTCGCAAACCCCGCAAGGAATTGTGGACACGTAGGTTGTTCTATTCAAATTCCCCAGACGGAGGGCAGTAGAGTTGGTTAATAGGCATTGGCCGCATAATTCTTGCGGGGAATACGTGGCAGATTTTGTATAGGGCTGTTGTTTATGGGTTTTGCTGTCATCACATGGCTGTACACTTCGAATGACACCTACTCATCTGGGCTCTTGCCACGTTGATGCTTGCTTTTCTTTACAAAAGTCATACTATATTCAATTTATTCTCTGCTAAGGATGTCTTTTAGGGATGCTTTTGTCTAATTAACATTCCTGGTCTTGTCTGCTATTAAAGCATTTCATTTGATTAATCATAAAAGTTTTGGAGGATATCACTATTTTAAAAAAAAAAAAAGAAAAAAATATTAGCGATAAGAAATTAAATAATGTACGAAAATAGTCTAATAGTTTCACTTGGAAAAATTATGTGTTGAGTTTAGCTATATGTTATTAATGGCGTATGAATAGTGAAAAATGTAGAATATAATAGATACGTGATTAATTGCCTGTAGCGATAATTTTATGCGCAACTCGTATCAGTAATAATTAGGTTGTAATACGTTTAGAATTATTGTCGTTTAATATATATCTTTAGTGATAATTTTAGAATCACGATTGATATTTTGTCGCTAATATTATCTTTTAGTCGTGTGGTATGTTAATAAAAATTACTAACCTCTTCTAATTTTGAGGTTGAGATGATATTTAGATGTGTACATGTTCATAATAACATGTCTTAATCGTTTATTATTTTGAAAATGCCGGATTGGATAATCGTCCGGTCTTTTTTATCTCCAGATTGATATTAGAGGCGATCCGTTCGGTCTTCTGGCAGCACATCCGTTGGCACCTCTGGTTTCTCTTCACCACCTTGACTATGTCAAGCCGTTGTTTCCAAACAAAACGCAGCTAGAGTCGTTGCAAGTGTTGATGAAAGCATATGAAGTCGACCCGTCCAGAATCCTACAGCAAAGCTTTTGCTACCAACGCAGGCACAAATGGTCTGTCTCGATTTCATGGGGCTATGTCGTGCAAATATACCCTACCCTGTTGACGGCCAAAGAGTTGGAGATGCCACTGCTGACGTTCCGAACGTGGAGGAGTTGGAAAGAGGGACCGTTCACGTTCAATACCCGTCCGTGGAGCTATGATCCTTGTCAACAGCCAATTATCTTCTATTTGAACTCGGTCAGGGAGGATTCTGCCGGTGATACACTCACAATGTACAGAAAATTTGCTGTTGAGACAGACAAGAAATGTGGCCGGCAGTATGCTTCCGCCATGGCTATTGAAAACATCATCGTCTCAGCACCGAAAATGGATCCGGAAGAGTGGAAACAGGTTTGTCACCATCATCACTGCCTATTTAATTGAGTTAGCTGATACGTCAATCTATTTCTAGAGTTACAACAGTCACTGATTACTCAGATCAGAACAAGTGCATACATCCTTATATTTCTAGAGTAGATTATTAACATCCCTTACGAAGATTACCACATCTTCAAATACTCGACACTTGGAAATCCACCATTGATATAGTGACACCACAAATGACGTACGTGTTAACTATGGGTTTAGCACGATATTAGTGAGTCATTAACTGATAATGAAAAACCACATCATACTTTATAAGAACTTAACCTGCGTTATGCGGAGTTACTCATCATTCAGTTGAAAAAAGCCAAGTCTTATCTTTTCAAAGTGCTCTTCCTCTTGCTCTTGCTTTTGCGACGACCATCAGTAGTGCTTCTTTAGCACTATGGAACGTCGAAGGGGCACATATGTCATTTGAATATTTCCTTTCATCTTTCGGGCTGACATAGACCGGCAGTATTAACTTTTGAAGGTCGAGAACGTCTGAGAAACGACTGACGTTTGCGATTGTTGGGTATGCAGGGGACTAGAAGACAATGCTGTGAGATAAACGGCAGTATATCGCAAGGAACGATGAGGATTAGGATTAGAAGGTGTCAGCAATCGGAGACTGTAACTATATGAGTGGAGCAAACCTGTTTTGACTGAGCTAAATGGTATATATGTTGTGTGAAAAACTCAAGGTATTTATAGATTGAGATTTTTCTTGTTTTTGAAGAGGTATAGAGGTGGATTTGTTGCGGTTTTCTTAGGTAAATACCAGTTTTTATCTTATGCTAAACAAAGATTTGATGTATTCCACTAGGTTTTCCTGCATATTATGAGAAATAAGGAAAGAGTAAGTGAATCGGATTGATTTCGTAACTTTCAAGGGTTAATTATACTTGAATTCTTTTTCAAAATACAAAATTATACTTTCTCTAAAACAAATAGAGCATTACAGTTACACCTTTCCAAGAATTTACCGTTTACACTTTATCTTTTTTTATTATGATTTGTACGAAAAATGCTTAAATTTATATAAATATTTAATTTTATACTTAATTTAATATTCTCATGTATTTGTACTTATAAGAAAAATGAAATGTAATAACGTTAATTTCACTGTATATATATTATAGTTTTTCGGGTGTTGTTAGTATAAAAATGCATATGAAAATTTTTTGGGCATAAAATCAATAAGACCCGAGTATTCTACGAATAGAATTTGGGAAAAATATATAAGTTACAACTACAATATTCAGCAAATTTGAATAAATGATACCCGCCCATCAAATAATCTGACTCCAACTAAAACAGTGAACTGATCAGCAATATTTTAAATTTGGTAAATTGCTCTTTACCCCCTCAAAACATTTAAATTTTGGAGTCTTTCATTTGCTATAACACTTTACATCCGTATAATTACGGTTGACTTTCTTATGTTGACGATTGTCTCTATATTTATATTGTAAAGTCTTTAAATCTCAAAAGTTGTTAGGTTAGCGCTAGCGACAATTCAATATAATTTTTAATACGCATGTTTTAAGTATTTATTTTTGTGGGATAAGGTAAATTTCATTAGTGTAAAAGTGTCTTACGAGTACATCAACAAGAAGGTCCATCGACTCCAACGCTCTTGCAAATTCTATGAAGAACCCAAGAAAATTTGTTCCGGTACTAACCTTTCAACCAGCTCTGGTGATCTTGAGGATCCTGCAAATTTTCCTCCATTACGCTCTTGCCATATATAATACGCAAAGGAAGCTAGCACGCTCCTGTAGGCGTGTTTAGCTATGTGCACCTCCACTTTCGAGTAGCCTAAATCACACCCAATTTCCACTACCCTACTGACGGCCATTGATATTTAATCTAACGTTGAATCACCTTCAAACAGTCTCTTTAGAACCTGCATGGGAAGAACAGGTGGTCATGAAGCTCATCACTAACATCACAAAGCACTCATATCTGACGTGCATTGCGGAGCCAGGGTTTATCCATTGTCAACAGACGCTTCTGGATGGCTAACCACAAGATGAAACTGTTTCGAGGTACATCATGTTAGCGTAGCCCATGCAACCTTGGGAGCTGGAGGATGCGAAAGGTGCAAACTGTAAGCTGTGAAAGTTCTGCCTGTGGGCTTCCACTTGACCAAGTCTTTGCCATGCTGAAGCTGTGGGAGTTCCCCCATGATCTTTGCCATTCTACTGAAAGGGAAGTAGGTGAATCCCATTCTCCTTCTTAGGAAATCGATCGAGATTGGCAAAATTTAAACTATTTATATGACAAGTGCAATATACTAGCAACCAACATAGTTGGCAACGGCACCAAGAACGCAATATGGTGAAGCATTTAGTATTTATTGTTATGTTTTTCTATTACATGATTATGTCATATTTTAATATTATTGATCATATAATTTCCAGTACAAGTGGAAATTGCACCACTGCAAAAGAAAACTGCCCAAATAACAAACAAAACACGGCCATCAAATGCTATTATCTAATAATCTAGAGTCCAACATTACCAAATCCACATTGTGAGTTCGAACAAGATATTTAAGAAAAAGAGTTAATTATACTTAAACCCCCTCTAAAAATATAAAATTATATTTTTTTGTAAAAAAAAAGTTCTAAAAATACTCTTACATCTCTATGAAAATTCATTGTTCACACCAAATTCCTTTTCATCAGGGTTTACAAGGAAAATGCTAATATTAACAAAAAAAAAATTTACATAAAATTTTAATTTTACCATTCATTGAACATTCTCCTGTAATAATTTTATATTTATAAAAAGAAAAATATAATGATTTTAAACCTCACTATATATATGTATATTATATTTGAACTTTTATAAATTATAAATACAAAAATATACAAGAGAATCATGTTAAATGAAGAGTAAAATTAAAAATTTATGTAAATTTTTTTTACTAACATCAATATTTCCCATCCAAATGATAACGGAAGATCAGATATAAACAAAATATTTGGGGGGAAAGAATAATTTCACATTTTAAAAAAGAATCTAAATGAATCAACCTTAATAAAAATAACCATATATCCTTACTTATCTAAAGAATCTAAATGAATTAACCTTAATAAAAATAACCATATATCCTCACTTATCTGTGTTAATTCTCACATAATTAAACTTAATCTTATTGACTATCAATCAAATTTCCACAAAAATAGACCTTGATTCTTGATAATTATCAATCAGCTATAGAGACCTTAATTTACACAAGAAGAGACCTCATTCTTGATAATTGTCGATCAACCATAGAAACCTGAATGCCAAACAAGCACAACACCATCGTTCCTTGCGAGTTTATAAGGTATTATCCCTACTTCCCCATTTTGATTAAAAAAAGAATAGAATAAAAAAGAAAAGAAAAAGAAGCAAAACGAAAATCAGATGAGGAGAATTAAGTAGCTCGGGTTTCATTTACGGCAAGATCATAAAATGTTAGGGCATAGATTCTAAATAGCAACTAGTCTCCCAAACAAGGGTTCATGATTAGAATTCAATTATTTGCTCCCTCCCGCAAACGCTATTAGTACAAGACGCCGAAGACCGGGGCGCACCAGTGACCAGGCTCACTTCCACCCCTCAATCCATTCCCCTCTTCCGCTTTTGGTATCTCCACTGCTTCAGCAGAACTTCAACTCCTTCCTTAAGGGTGGCTCTCCTACCCTCATTGTAGTTCCACAGTTCCGAAATAATGTATCTCCCACTTGGGTTATATTCGTTTATCTCGCACAAAGCTGCTGTCACAGCATTGTAAACTTCATCACCATAATTCTCCTTCAGGTCTCTCAGCTTTTCATCATCTTCCTTTATCACAGCCTGAACCAACAAATTTATAAGATATATTAACCAAGCCTCATAAACCGGAAGACCCAGAAAGCTTTGAAAGATCGATCCAAGTAAGCCTTTTTTTCACAGTAATCCTCATTTTGGTGACACTATATTGGATCAACTTCAACCAAAAATCTCTCACTCAGGAAACATCATTTGAACCAAATGAAAGCATGTTATTCTCTTATGTACATCATTAAGTAGACATTATGAAATGGTAGAGCATAATTTTTTTATCCATTTGCCAAAACTGTTCTCATAATTACCGGTTTATGATGAATCTGCTTATGCCTAATTCAATCAACCTACTACATAGTCATCTTGAATATGCACATCTATTTGCATATTTAATGTCAACCGACTGTATCTTGGCAACCTTACATTTTTATCATGTATAGACAGGATATCCTAAAATCCAAAGTTGGTGTCATTAACCAACAGTTATTATAACTTGCACAAACTTTGACAAGATAAAAAAACCGCCTACTTGAGGATCAGTTTACATTGTGGGAAACAGCTAATGCTGTCATCAGACCAATTAAAGAATTCAAAAGCAAGTAATTAAGACAATATGGAAGATTTAATGAAATGCAGTTGGAGCACATCATGCTGGAAAGCAAATTGAAGAAAACATGGACAAAGGAAAAAAGTTGAAAAGTGTTGGCCATTGGCGTCAGTAATCTGTGGCGGTTATCCAAGCTAAGCACTAGAAGCTTTGAAAGGTTCAAGATGCTTAGTCTAATTGTAGCATTGTAGCAGCTGATCTACTCATTTGCCATCACTAGATTAGGACAACGGTGCCATCAACTATGCTCTATAACACCTTTCCACGCGATCAGGTATTAAGAAGCAACAGATTCAGAGGAAGTTTAAAGGTAAGAAGCAGGTTGTATTCATAGCTAAATACCGTTTGTGGATCTGATTGGCATAAGATTTGGCAAACCCAAGAACCAAGAGAAATTCGAAAGACCCAAGGAAAAGCAGTCATGTCCCAATTTCACTGCAGAAAAATGTTGTCATTACATCCAGACACTAAACCATGTTATTTGAACCCCTGCAGACACCAAAGCATTACCATTTGTTTGTTTTCCAATTCTTGTTTTGCATGGATAGAAAGCAGTGGTGGAACAAATAGAAAAAGAAGACACAATGAACTCAACCTAACAAATATCAGCATCATATTGTCCTCTGCATATTTATAGTAATTCTTTATCATTTGTCCCTGTTTCTAGTTACAAGAACTTTAAAGATGTATGTATTGAACTTCTTAAACTGCATAGTTTCATTGCTGGTATAAGCAAAACAATAATAATAATAATAATAATTAAAAAAAGAACACACAGATCGCTTCATATGTGCTTTAACTACATACCTGATGTTTACCATTAATGCTAACCACTTTTATAGGATGCCATTCAGGATCTCTAAGGTACTCCTCCCACAGTGAGCACAATTCCGTCGCTCTCTCATCTGCTTCAGCCTCGCTGTACTTCCTTTTCATTGCGTCATGAAATGGCTTGCTGTCAAGTTCCCCCATTCTCTTGACACCAATATGACCATTTGTTGACATTTCTTTCAAGCCCTACATAGCAATTGCTTGCCACTCTATAAATTTTGTCCCAAATAAAATCCATGTATCAAATTAAAAGAAAAAGTAAATGGCTAACATGCATGCTTTCATAATGAAAACAGGACCTTTTGTTCATTCCATGGTCAATATTTTGTATGTTAATAGACTAACCCAAGTATCTATCCTCTACCACCCATTTGGGAATATAAATCCAAGATTGAGGTGACCATTACCATAACAAATGTTGAAAAACAAATGATCACATTAGAGGAAGATGAATTCACATGTCACAATATAAGATGTAACTAACCTAGAAATCCGCATAATATTAGTCAAATGATAAGCTTTGAAGCTCATACCTCCAGAGACAAAATTACTCCTTTTTCCATCACAGACATCACAGAAGTTAGGGTAGGTTACCCGAACTTCTCTAGGAGGGGAAGAAAAAAATTGATTAATGAATTCTTATTCATTCATGAGCTTCAGTTTCATTTTGGGGGATTACATTGAACTACTTAAATCTCGATTTGAAACATATACTAGAATGCAGGAACCTTATTTGATGGCGGAGTTGGAGCAATATAGATGAAAAATGTGTAATTTAGTAGCTTGCTCTCTCAATAATCATGACCCAGTAAAGAGCAAATCTTCAGATTATCAAAATCAGTAGCGAATTTAGATGAACTCTAAGCAAAAACAGATTAAATGCCAGATGTGGAGTGAAAAGTCAGTTCCAATGTGTAGAAAACTATTAGAGGACTAACATTAACCAATTCTTTCCGAGCATCCTGGAGTTCATCATTTCGCTTGCGCTCCTGTACAATTAAAGTTTGGTTTAACACCTCCAAATCTTCAAGCTCTCCTTCCTTCTCCCTCAATGCCTTGAGCAGCAAATCCACTTTATTTAACACTTCTAAATCGCCTTCATCTCCCATGTGCTTCATGACATTTAATTTACCTCTCAATTGCTCAATTTCAAGCTGTACTGCTTGCTTTGCATCCAGTTGTTTCTCTAATAAAATGATTCTCTTATGGAGATTCTCCTTTTGTTTCTGAAATCACAAGGTCCGTTATACAGGTCATTATAGTTGTTTGAACTTCATATCTGAAAGTCCAGTCTCTGGTCTAAGGGAAATACGAACAATTAAATACCTTCTGTTCTTCAGCCAGTTTCATTACTTTTTCATCAGCCTTTCTTTGTTCCTCAGCAGCAGCTTGAAGGGAACAATTTTTCACCGCATTCTGGAAGAACAGTCATTTGTAAAAGCTCAATTGCATATGGTTATTGGCTAAGATGGAAAAGCTGAAGATAATATATTGCATAGTGCATGGTGAAAAACACAGTTCATCGTCAAAACAGCTAATTTGCATTCGATATCTATATGGAACATGGATGTAACAATCATGCAGCAGATGCTAATGTAAGCCCATCAGAGAAGGATGGTTGTTGCAGATTAGAATAGCAGCGATGGAATGATGAAAACCTTATTGGACATATTGGGCATGTGACACATGTTTATCAATATATTTACATATCTAGAACAGGGAGCCTAGTCACTTTCATGGAAAATATGAGGGCACCGTAATGAATATGCTTTGCAGTCTAGGATCCCTCAACTATTGACATATACCATATTAAAGTAGATCAGTTGGTACATAAAAGAGAAAACAAAGGAGAGAGGGTAGCTCTTCCCATTTGCAACTTCAACAGCATTAAGCCATCAGTACATGCTAATGGCTTGTGCTCCAGGACTGGGAATACTTCTTTCTAGTAAACTGGTCTAAGCCAAAGTAACATAACATGCAAATTAAACACCTAATAATGATATGAGAACCTGTTCAAGGTCTTCAGACAGCTTTTTTCTCTCAATTTCGTTGTGTGTCTCCCGTTTCATCAGTTCTTGACCCCGGAACTCAAGATCTCTCTTTTGAGTTTCCAATTGAAGTTTCAGCTTCTCATGGTCGTTGAATATCTTCTTGAAATGATCTCTGGCACTAGACTCAATCTTTTTTATCTCTGATCGACACAAAAGAGTATATCAGGTTAAAAGTAAATCCAATTAGATTTATTTGGGTCACATCTAAACCTAGGACATAACAAACCTTCATTATAAGCTTGATGCAGGTTATCCTTTTCCATGATCAACTGGAGTAGAGAGCTTTCAGTCTCCTTGAATTTATTCTCCATCTCCAGCAAGTGCATTTTCTTTGCCTCAATAACATTTGTTAAATTACCTACGAGCTTGTTAGTCTTTCTAGCTTCCTCTTCCATGATATCTGATATGGTTCTAAGATCTCCAATCTTGCGAAGATTTTCTCCAACAATGTTATTAGAATTATAATCATCTGCGCGAGCAACCCATGCATAAAGATCTGACTTCATTCCATTCTTTGCCAGCCAATTTTTCTGACCATGATGATTAGCCTCATAAAATTTCTCAAAAGACATGGCGTTGGTGAATCCAGACCAATCCTTTTGAAATTCAACAATAGCAGTTCCGGAATGGCCTTGGTAATTCCACAAAGGTCGCACTCTAGTTGGATTAAATCCTCTTCTTGTCAACTGATCCCTCAATTTACTACCACTCTCTCCCACATAACGACCATCCTTAAAGTCAGTAGGAATGTTGACAACAATACCAATCCATGGCCAGACAAACAGCTCATCACGGTCTTGGTCTGCAAGAGCATCTACCTCAGCAGAAGGCTTTGACGGACCAGCATCAACAGCTGTATCATTTTCCAAGTACTTTGCGAGGGCGAGATGATTTGCCTTGTCTCTTGCAGTTCTTTTATGTGAACTGCAACTGCCAATCGCACTTGCATGCTGCAAGAGTTCCTTGTACTGAAAATCTCTCTTTCTTTTCTTAGGGCAGTAGGGGCAAGTATAAGCTTGATCGGATATTTTCACCTGGTGCTTACCACTCTTCAGTTCTTCATAAGCCTTCTCCTGGTAATCCTCAGTTTCAGAATCACTAATGTCAGTCTCCTCTCCAGAACTATGCTCCGCTGAACTACCCATACGTCTCGATCTCACTGAAAATGAAGCATGTCGATCAAATTCCAGCCATAAGAATATCCCTAATGCCAAACCACTAGAAAACTGTTTTAAATCAATGGATCATTTCATTTAACATTAAAAGGAAAAGTTGCACCTCAATTCCAGAAGATAAGCCTATGAAACCAGAATCATGAGAATTACATACTTGTGTCCCATACAACCATATTGAAACATAGATATCTACATGAAATTTTACCATGCATAAGCTAAAACTCGGAAAGAATGAAAATTCTCGCAGAGAAGACTCTAAAAATCTACAAAAAAAAAAAACTCCTTGACACTGAGCCCATTTTTTCACTGTTTGTAAGGTAAGTTTCAATTACATTATAAAAAAGATAATGCAACCCCCATTCATATCTTCTTTACCTTTGAATTCTCCAATTTTGAAGCGAACTCAGACAAAACTCAACATGCATTTCCCAAACGAAATTACCACAAATTACAGAACTCGAGATCTGAGCTTAATTTGGCACAACCCCACCGCATCACACTACACGTACATAAAAATAATTGAGCTTCTTACGATTTTTCAGCTCAAACAGAAATGGCTGACGCAAATTCGAAGATGAAGCAAGCAAATACAACAACCGCGGAAAAAAATGAAAACCAAATTCACACAGAGTGCAGAATAAAACGCAGGAAAAACAAAAAATGAAATGTGAATTTGACGGAAAATCAACTCACGCAGTCAGAAACTGGAGCAATTACGAATCTCCAACGCGAAGAACTAATCTCGTTAGGTGAGAAAGAAGAGCAAATTGTATGTGAGGAAGAGAGTGGAATTAATAAATTGTGGGGTGGGATTGTGATGGCACAGAGTTTGAGTCAAAGTAAAAAGTGGAGGTTTGGGGTTTCACGAGCACTTAAAACTGAGCAATGAGCAGAGGAGAGGTACTCCAGACGGGGTGTGAGAGTGTGACTTCACGATGTCTCGGGTGCGGTGACGTTTTATAATGTTTACCAAACTTAAATTTAACACAGTAGAAATAACTTACACTGTACTGGAGAATTATTCGGCAAGAAAATAGATTGGGTTTTTGTGAATAAGTTTGAAATTATGAAATTCGAATTTTAGTAAAGTGTGAATATTTGTCTCATTTTATATAAATTATTATAATTTATTTATTATTTTTAGTTATATTAAATTATTTATTGAATTGAGTATTGCTTATTAGATGAATTATTATAATTTATTAACTGTTATTAATAAATAAAGAAAATATGGGGATAGGTTCGGGTTAAATTTGGACCCACTCTATTTGGGACGGATTTTAAAGTCTTATTCGGGTTTTGAGGTGGATCTCAATTTTTATTGTTTTGATCCGAAACCATCCCGATCTAGCTTATTTAAATTTTTTATAGGTTTTTTTGGATATTTATATATATTTATATAAATATATTTACACACGTATGCCCAACAATATGGTTATTTTATATACTTACATATTACACATAAACATAATTATTGTGTTTGGTTTTGATTTTGGCCCATCTTTGACATGGACCAAAATATACACTATGTGTGGCCTGTTTTATGTTGCCAGCTTTAGGTATATTTTGCATTATTTTAAAACAATATTTTGATTTTTTTTTATCCAAAAAATATACATATACATATAAATATATACATATACATTTTCATACATACACATATAAATATACATTTTCATACATATACATATAAATATATAAAAGAGACATAATTTGACAATGAACAGTATTTTTTGTCTCCCACTACCCAGCATCAAACATACCATACTTATTTTATATTATCTCCAGAAACAAATCCAAATATACACAATATGTCTAACCCAAGTATACACAATATCTCTAACTTATACTTATTTATTTTCGTTTTTCTCTCCGTATCTCCACAAAACACCCAAAATAAGTTAGAAACAAAACCAATCATTATGAATATTTTTAGAGGTAAAAAATTTTCATATTTTAAAAAATAAAATATGCACAAATTTATAAAAGCTATAACCTTTAAAATAAATTGAGATTTCTTTTATTTTCCTGTAATCTGCTTTATTATTTTCTTTTGCTAATAATTTTCTGGTCTTCACAGGATCGATTATAACTACTTAATTGATGGTATTAATGACAGATCATGTCAGTTTTTGATTTTACGAATTCATTTTAATTATATTCTTGATAACAAATCTCTCTTTTTTTTTTTTTATTTTAAACTTCGATGTAATATAAAAAAGAGGGTTAAATACATTTTGCACTCATGAATTATGAATTTTGTCTCATTTACTCCCTTAAAGTATGAAAGGTAATAAAGACATCCTGACAAAATAATTTGACATTAAAAGGACAAAAATGCTCCTCCTCACTTACCCCTATATATTTTATTTTACTTTTTAAAATATATTTTATTAAAATATTTTCCCAAACTATTTTTAGTGATAAAATTTTAGTCACATTTTATTTTAAAAATAATATTTATATTTTTTTTATAAATTTTGGAACACAAAAGACATTTATAAGCTCAATATATGCAAATATCTTTTACAAAGTAAGTAAATTATGTTAAAAAATATATGTAAATATTTGTTGATACATAATGGATATATTATTATAGAAAAAGCATGTTATATAACTTATAAATTTTTATTGAATTACATGTCCACATAATAAAAATATATCATATCATTATTACTCAAAAAATATAGAATATTATATTAATTATATTTTAGATTTGCATATTTTACAATATATATATGTTCGATGTAATATTTTAAATTTTTTACCAATTATGTAAAAAATATAAGAATTGTAAATTTATGAAGTTTATACAAATCCTATACTCTGTATAAAAAATATAATTTTTGGGTATTACTTATTTTAAATAAAAATTTTATATTAATTCAGATAATATTTAGGAGAATGGTTGTCATAGAAATATTTTAAGTGTAAATAACAAGGGCATTTTAGTTATAAAAAAATTAGGGTATATTATGAGGAGCTATTTTGTTACGTTTTATAGTTTAGGAGTGTAAATACACTTTATACATAATCTAGCGGTTGAAAATATATTTAACTCTATAAAAAAATCAAGATTTTTTTTTGTTAATTTAAATTTTATTTATCAAATACGTAATGATAAAGTATAACATGAAACATAAATACAAAACTACGGCTAATAACTTTTCGCCGATATATCAATAATTAATAATTGTTGCACGTAGAGTAATAAGATCGAAAATATTTTTGAAGAGCAATTATCTAGAAAATACTTTTAATTAAGAGTGATACTCTAGAGAAATGTCTTAAGAAGACTATTTTTTTTAGTAAAAGAGATGAACTATTAATTTTTAAATAAATCGATTACGATTATCAATATCAAATATTTATATCTAACAACTACTGACGACTATAATAATTATATATTAATCATCAATATCAAATAATTGTATCTAATCAACAATTATTATTAAACAACAACTACTATTAAAATAATAACATCCCACGTGTTGGTGGAGTTCAAATTCATGACTGAACTAGGGGGCTTCTAAGAAGACCATTTTGGATTGGTTGGTTTGATAAGGGACCATATTGAAATAAATCGAAACTAAGGCTCCCCATTACCGAAATTAACAAACATCAGGGTGTACATTGATGTATCTTAGAAACAAAAGGACCATATATGGAAATCTAGAGCCCACGACAGTAGTAATCCAACCCCGTCACTCCCCCGCCCCTATTCCCGTAGAATTCCGATCGGATTCCGAACAGGAATTTTATTGAGAGCAGAACCCAGAAACAAAAATGTTGACCCAATTTGGGGCGACGGCGGACTCTTTGAGCAAGGCTTCGACGATGATGTTCCGGATCGGCACCGACGCTCATCTCTACGACGATCCGGATGATGTCAGCATCGCGCCACTCCTTGATAGCAAGTTCGACTCCGAGAAATGCGAAGCCCTCAAGCGTCTCCTCGCGCTTATTGCTCAGGGGTTCGACGTGTCTAGTTACTTTCCTCAGGTTAGCTGCCTTCCAATTTAGTTGAATAACTTGGGCTGATGTGGGAATGAGGATTAATAGAGTTTTTGTTCAATTGATGATATCAAATCAATGACATTGTTGGTGTGTTTTTGTGCTTTAGGATTTCGTTATTTGATTAGTTTTGACTCTTCTGAAGTTTACACGTTAGGTTATATCGGTTGTTTTTGATGGATCACAGGTGGTGAAGAATGTGGCATCACAGTCACTGGAAGTAAAGAAGCTTGTTTACTTGTACCTGCTGCATTATGCTGAAAAGTATGCCACAGGACAGTAGTTTATGAGTTGACTTTGCTGGTTTCCAAATTATTCAATAGGTTAAAACTTACTAAAAGAAATAACTATAATTTATTCCTGGAATTATTGCTTTTAGCTGAGACATGTATCACTTGAATGACAAAGATTTTCTGTTTCCTAGGCGACCGAATGAAACATTGCTGTCAATAAATTGTTTTCAAAAGGATTTAGGGGATCCGAACCCTTTGGTGAGGGCATGGGCGCTCAGAACCATGGCAGGGATTCGGCTCCATGTTATTGCACCCCTTGTTTTGGTGGCTGTGGGAAAATGTGCTCGAGATCCCTCCATATATGTTAGGAAATGTGCTGCAACCGCGCTGCCCAAGTTGCACGATTTGTGTTTGGAGGAACAGACAGCTGCAATTGAAGAGGTCAGTTTAGTAGTTCCAAGTCTATTTCAAGTCTATCTTTTTCATGAAATCATTTTTCGTTTTTCTTATTCTAGAAGTATTCAACAATCATATAAGTTGTACATACTTAACTGAAGATATGCCAGCTGATAAGGTGTTAGAAATGAACGATGATAATAATCTCCTCAGTGAACTTGCCTTTCAAGGATAAAGCTAGAGTATGAGTTTTACAGTCTATTTCAAGGTAGATATAGGTTCAGGTGGATGCTCTAGTATACCCCATCTAAACCCATGAAGTAAATTAAATGATTAATGCGAGATGACCAATGGGCTTACTTCCTTTGAGTTGCCATGATCCACCAAGTTCAGAAGATGTGTCTTTGAAAAGTTCATTCATGACATCATGTGAAACATGGTTAAACAAAGTTGAAGAATATTAGCCAAGAATTCTTCACAAGCAAACTGTTCTATTTGGTGTCAGTTTTATGTCAATATTCTTATACAAACTCAAGACTTGTCTGAAAGAGTGCTCAATAAATAAGAATTGAGACTTATAGATGGACTGGAATTTTGCTCTTGCATGGTCTTTGCTCCTGCCGGGGACATATTGTGGTGAAAACATGCAAAAAATTAGAAAAAGAAAACTCAAAAAGTTTAACTAGAGTGTAAGTATGAGTAGAAATAGTAACAACAAATGGAGAAAAAGATCCAAGTCAAAATTCCTTTTGCTGTGATTTCTTAAACCCACTTGCCAGCATACATCAATTGCCATCAAGATTTTTACTTCAAAAGTCTTCTGGAGCTCCTTCAAGTTACTTCATCCACTTTGCCTTCTCAAATGTACTAGTGAAAGTGTTGGCTGTATATGTTCTTTACATTATAGTTGCCTTTTAAATAAATTCTTTTTGATGCGCAGTGCATTTGATTAGCTTACGACTATTGACATGAAGAAAGGTAGGTAAAGGATTTATATTAGGACCATGGAGGAGTATTCTTTGAAGTGCTGAATTCCCATGCAGAAATGCATTGCATAAGAATTTTGTATATGGGAATATGCTACTAAAAATATTATTTTAAGTGGAAACCAATGCTAGAAACCAGAAATATTGTGATGACAAATATGGTGGAGAGAATTACACGTAATGGTGGAAAAGGTGTGAGGAGTATTAACTATAAAAAGAAGCAAAAAAGTTGATAACATCAAAGCCGGTGAAGTAATTTTTGCTAGATGATTCTTGATGAACTTGTAGCAGTTACTTAGTGATCTGTGGCAAAGGAGAGACGAGTCTTCGGTATTATATATTCAAGTTCTACAATTTGGCAATTTGTGTGTGACTTAATTACATTGATGAGTAGTTAGTCTATAGTTAGCTTCTTTTTATGTTGCTGTATCATCCCAGATTCATGTTACAATTAGTATGGATGCTCTTGCTGGATACCACAAGATTTAGATTCTATATTTCCCGCTGAGTGGATATGCTATCTAACATAGCCATTTTATCGTTCGAGTGCTTGAGATGCAGTTTATATTGCTGAACTATTCTTGCAGAGAAGATTACTTAGTTTATGCATTGATATGTGAATCAATCAGACAATTTTGGCATGATTTAGAGATGAAATTGCGTCCACTTGATATGCTTGAGCATGCTATCAACAAATTGAAGGAGAAACTGAAGCATATTATTGAAGTTTTTGTCAATTACTTGTGCTACAGTGTTGTTGATGATTTACATAGATGGGAGAATTAAGAATGACTAAGCTGAACTGGCTATAACAATCTGAACCAGATCATGAGAAGACTCCTCTAAGAAAGCTACCTAAGGTCATAAATCCAAGATATATTTTCTTACATTGCCTTAAGATAAATGAGCAAGAAACACGCTGAGACTGATGCTGTGCTGATCTTGAAGATACAGAATGAAGAGAGTTTTCAGTTAAAAACAAGTGATTAGAAGCCAAGAAAATCAATATCATCACTACTAGTTATATTGTTTATCCTGTTTATCCTGATAACGGGTTCATGATGGCCATCAGTTGTATCCTGTTATCCTGTCACAACTGAGTTATCCTCTGTCCTGATGGTTGTCAGTTTTATCATCTGTCTCATCATGGCCATCATTTGTGTCATCAATTCTAAGCAAAAGTTGTATGAATTTTGTGATTCTGATGCAACAAGTTGAATAGCAATCAGAAAGTGAGTGGAGCAACTAGTTGCCTAGGAGCCAAAATATGTGATATAATATGTGATTGACATAAACAGGTTTGTTCTAGAAGAATTAGCATGTCTCATCATTTCCTAGTTAAAATCTTTGAAAAGCCTTCATAAGAAAACACTTGCATTCAAAAGGAAAACCTCACTACAAAAGATCCTTTCATTTGTATCCAACCCATCAGTTTCACTTTCTTGTCAGGAGCGAGTTATCTTCTATCCTGGGGGAACCGATGTTCCAACCATTATCATGGCCAACTGTTGCTTGCTTCTACTTTTTATATTGTTTATCCTTATAGCAGGCTTTCTCTCTTTTCTTTAGAACAAAAGGTTTTACAATTTGGATTTATTGGTTGTTTTCATGTTGCTACTAAAATTTAAATAGACACATTTTTTCTTGACATTGCATTATTTTGAATTCCTTCTGACTGTCAATTTTTAATATTCTGTTTTACTACATTGATGAACTGAATATTTGTGGATCCACATATAAAGTTAGGAATTTTTTTAAACTGAAACTGAAATCTTAACATTTGATGAGTCAGATGTTGACGAGAGATTTAGCACACTTCTAATCACGATCGAGCTAAACCTGTGAATAAATCCATATTCTGCAGTCCAGCATCTTCCACCCAACTGATTTTCAGAATTCCTAAACTTCAAATTTTAACTAGTCTTAGAAGTTAAACATGCTTGCTAGAAGTGAAGTGCATTGTGTTATCTTGCACAAGCATGCATTCTGCTTTTTAGAATATGGTTTTGGTGAAGTTTGAGTCATTTTTGATTTGCTGGTTTCCCTCTTTTTCTGGATAGAAGCTCATTGCATTCTCCTTGTATTTGTTTTACATAGTTGGTAATTGCTAATTTACTATTTGTATCTTGCAGCTTGTCGGAATGTTGTTGAAAGACAACTCTCCTGGAGTAGTTGGTGCTGCTGCAGCTGCTTTTGCTTCCATATGTCCCTCTAATTTCTCTGTGATTGGCAGGAATTACAAAAAATTATGCAAGACTCTTCCTGATGTGGAAGAATGGGGTCAGATTGTCTTGATTGGGATTCTGCTACGATATGTAATTGCAAAACATGGGCTAGTCAGAGAATCCCTAATGTTAACCTCCGATCCTTTGGTGAAGCATAATTCAGAAGGGGAAGATTTGGAACCTCATGTTGCTATGAGAAAGCCCCTTCATGAAACCAGCTTTGACATATGTACTGAGATTGCAGATATGGTCTCCCGGAGTTACCTTGAAGGACCTGATAAGCATTTGTCTCAGTTGGGTCATGTAAATCGAGATTCTCTTAGATTGGATGGCTCATGCGTTACATCTGCCAAAAGCAATGATGATGTGAAGATTTTGTTGCAGTGTACATCACCATTATTATGGAGTTATAATAGTGCTGTAGTGCTGGCTGCTGCTGGTGTTCACTGGATTATGGCGCCAAAGGAGGATGTTCTAAAGATTGTTAAGCCCTTATTATTTCTCCTTAGGTCATCTAGTTCCTCAAAATATGTGGTACTTCCTAAAGCTACATTCATAGAGCCTTCTCTAGTTCAGTTAGTATTCTCATTATTTAGTGATTATGCTAGACATTTTGATTCTCTTGCACAAAAAGTTATATTTCATATTCCTCTTGTTTTTATTAGTGATGTATATATGAAATACAACTGCAATGAGCTTAGTGATAAACTATTGGGCTATGCTAGAAAGGAGTCCTTTTATATGATAGTGTTCCAGTTTTAGTTCTCTGTAATATTATAGTTGGTTTTTGTAGTTTCATTTCATGCCAGGATGATGGAGTCCTGCATGTATAAAGTGTTAACTTCAGTGTCAACCAGTTGAGAAAGTTAATTGTGCATAGTGGTTATAATTTTTAAAGGTTACTAACTTTATTAAACAGGAAATACTCCTTAAATTGGAGCTGCTGCTGATGCGTTTTTATATTGTGTGTTTCATAGGCTACAAAGGCTCTCTTGATGATCTTTCTCTTGTACCTTTAGGCTATTATCATGGTGGCTTTCCCTTTTCATGAAACTTGGACATCTTACTGTGCAGTGTCATAATTTGAAATAGTTGTTCTGTCTGTTGAAGCCTTCAGCAGAAGATCAGTGTTACCCCAAAAGATATATGTGGTGGCAGCTATAACATATGTCTTTCTTAAGATGTAGATCTACATCAGTTTCCAATCTTTTATGGTTTTTCTTTAGTTGACCTTTATACAATTTTTCATGTGCAGGTCCTTTGCAACATTCAGGTCTTTGCCAAAGCAATGCCATCTCTGTTTTGTCCATATTATGAAGATTTCTTCATCAACTCTTTGGATTCGTATCAAATAAAAGCTCTGAAGCTTGAAATACTTTCCTCTATAGCAACATACTCTTCAATTTCCTCAATTCTTCTGGAGTTTCAGGTACTTGCATTTAATAGTTTGTTTATCCTTGAATTCTGAAAAAAACTTAGATAATTTGATTGCTTGGGCACCAAGGTACTCCTCAGTTGCAAGGCTGAGACTTGACTGCTTTTCTAGCCAAAACCATTTAGTAAATCAAGCTATAAGTCAGTCCAATATGTAAGAAATCACTCGCTTATGTTGCTGAAAGAATCATGATTTGCGGCATGGCTGCAGCAGCTTTCTTCTGCAAGGTGGAGAGGATGCGG
>NC_026154.1:4666902-4674755 GCF_000512975.1 Sesamum indicum
ATGCTGCAGAATAAAATGAAGTAGAGAAGGGGGAAAAGGAAGGTGAAAGCCCCTGGCATTTCTTAATGGGAAGTAGGAGAAGAGAAGAAAATAAAACAGAAACCAAAAACATGGTTCGCGGCAATGCCAGTCTCCTGGTGAAGTAGGAGAAAATGAAACAGAAAAGGAAAAGGTGGCTGGTGTAGGAGTTGAGAACAAACTGAAACATAAAAGTGGAAAGTTGAACCCGTGATCTATGACCTGGTCAAATCTTTGGATCAGTGATCTTGGTTTTCAGACTTTTGTGCTTAGTCCTTTTATCAGTTTCCCATAACTTAGAATAATTCAGAATTTAATAAAAGAATAAATCTATCAGGATCTCTTGCTATCACGAAAATCATGAGTTTCTTGGACTGCCCTAATAGTTTAAAAGGGTATCACTATTCCCTTATTGTAACTTAAAAGAAAGGGATCTGATATGATGTTTTCAGCTTGAAATATTCCAAAGTTTTGGATTTCAATTTCACTTCCTTTCTTAAAGAACAAGTATTGCTAAGGATTTGAATTTTTTTTTTTTTAATTAAGGAACTTTGTCTTGTTAGTTGTTTCAAAGTCCAGGCCAGAAAAATAGGGATCTCGAATACATAACAATTGTTGTCATCCAACCATACCCTTTGAAGATTGCCCATGTTATGCCAATTTGTCTACATGAGCCTCGTTGCACTAATCTCCATTGTTATGCTTGACTGACCTGTTATAGTTTATGTATTGGGTTATTTACCAACTCAAAATATTTGCCTCAATAATTTATCCTAAATTAAAGTCAATTTTGAAATGTAGAATTAAGTGATTGTTCTGTAGCCAGTTCATTTTTGCATCAGTTTCATTCATCTTGTTAAATAGGAGTAATTACTCAATCCATGTCTTGTTGGCTTTCAAAATACGTACTGCTGGCTTGTGATATTATTGAGATTGTTATGGTAAATATTATTGGATTTACTTTTGTGAAGTGATGCTCACCTTTTAGTCAATTCTTAGGATTATATTAGAGATCCAGACAGGAGGTTTGCAGCTGATACTGTGGCTGCGATTGGCTTATGTGCACAAAGACTCCCTGACGTTGCGCATACATGTTTGGAAGGGCTCTTGTTTCTTGCTTTGTCTGGTAATTCCCATTCTTTCACTATGTACCTTCCGCCAAGAATTTTATTTCTTTAATTTGTTTGATATATTTTTCTTTCCTCCTTTTAAAGTTATTTGATGTAATCCAAATTTTAGAATCTTCAGATGGGGATGCTGCATCATTGGGTGAAGAAGAAATTGTATTGGTTCAAGTAATTAAGTCAATCAAGGCAATCATAGAAAAGGATCCTCCCAGTCATGAAAGAGTAAGTTTGTCAATCTCTTCTCTTTTTGGTCTATATTCATGCTCATCTTTCTGTTATGTTCTTAAGTCCCTGCTATTTGTATATATTGATGTCCACGACTTGTGAGAAAGATCAGAATATTCTTACTTAAACAAATCTTCATTTTGATGTCAACATTCTGAAAATGACACTTTGATTTCCTGACGTATAATGAAAAAAAAGACTTGTAAATGCATTTAAACTCGGAAAGGAACAACACTATTTGGAGGCAGTGAGCAATTTTTGCTCTTGCAATAAAAGCTTTGTCTTTGTTTGATAGTTCTTGGTGTTGGGTAGCTGCTTGATATTTTTCTATCAATATATAATGCAGCTACCTTTTTAGTTCATTTTTCTTAATTTTGTTTCCCCCCTGTCCCAACTTCAATCTATCTTTCTTGAGATCCTAAACAGCTCAGAGTACCCTAAGTTGTATCACAGAAGACTGAATTTAGATTTTTATAGGAGAATAGAACAAATTGAAAAGCTTGGTGCATAGATTGTTATGGTTGTTTTATGGGATAATAACATTCGATCCCTCGTGTTTGCTGCGAATCCACTGCCATCCGTCAGTCAATATCAGTTCCAAACCTTTCATTTTTTGACAAATCTAGTCCTTCCCATGGACAATCATTACTTATTAATTGCTCACAAAGCTGCACATTTGCTGTTGGAGGAGTTTCAACTTCAGGTACCAAAACTGAAAAGATACAAACTTAACTGAGAATTTTGCAGTATTTGCGTGAAGCATAGATGAGCCATTCCCTTGGGGCTTAATGGAGTTCAAACAGCCAGGAGAGTTTTGTTAAAAAAGAAACACAAAGCGTCTAAGTTTAATGAGGATGAAACAGGGTACGGAATTGCATTAGTGACAAAGATGAGGGACCAAAAATTTAATTATCCTATTCTACCATGCAGCTTACTGAAAATTAATCATGCTTCAGTTTAGGACTATGGAAAATAGTTACCTGTTTCTTGCCTTGTTTATCCTGCTTGAACAGCTGAAGGCCAAGACCTGCATTTGCTGGCTGCCGACTGTTGTGATATTCTTACATAGATTTGGATAGGATATTGATATTGGTGGTCTGACTGGCGAAAGGTTCATTTCAGCAATAGGTGTGAACCACAAGTCTATAGACACTAAATGCGTCTATGTTTAATGAGGATGAAACAGGGTACTGAATTGCATTAGTGACAAAGATGAGGGACCAAAAATATAATTATCCTGTTAACCACCTATTGTGGAAATGAACTTTTCTCCAATTAGACCACCAATATCAATATCCTATCCAAACCTATGTAAGAATATCACAACAGTCGGCAGCCAGCAAATAAAGGTCTTGGCCTTCAGCTGTTCAAGCAGGATAAACAAGCAAGAAACAGGTAACTATTTAGACCTAAACTGACATATGATTAAGTTTCAGTAAGCTGTATTTGCTGGCTGCCGACTGTTGTGGTTTTCTTACATAGGTTTGGATAGGATATTGATATTGGTGGTCTAATTGGAGAAAGGTTCATTTCCGCAATAGGTGTGAACCACAAGTCTATAGCTCTTAGGAGTCTTGTAAAGAAGGTCGTTCTATTGATCCTGTACTGGAGATTATAGACCTAATTTTGTGCTGATAGACGCGGTAGCCTGGAGATAGATTGGAGGGAGATTGGGATCATCTATTCTTCACACAGTGATTAAGATAACCCTTGAGATAACGGTTTAATCTTAGGATTGCACAAGACAGCTTTTGAGCATTGGAGTTTGGCATTAAATTTACCTACCTTGACATTGAATTAGAAAGGGCATGCATATGTAGGCTACTTCTTTATCTTGAGTTATGTCTCTTAGATTGCCATTTATCTGTTGTATCTATGAAGCATTACTTGTGCAATTATGCCAACTATAAACCTTTCAACCTGAAAACCACTAAATTTATCTGGAGATAAGAAGCTTGATAGAAACACGTCAGATAATTGAACCTCTCACATCTTCTTAGTGTAAATCCATGTTGGTTTTGCATAAATAGGGACTATCTCTGTAGGGTTCTTCTCTCCTTTTTGGTAATATTCTTGTTGGTTCCTTTCTTTTAGTTATAATGTTGAGACATGGGCCTGAGCATGTGCAAGGGATTTAAATATTTGTCCTAGACCTGGTGCAAAGTTAGTTAACCCTACTAACGGAGGGTGGAATTGCTAGGCATTTTAATGCTCACTTTTGCATTTCGCTTTTTTGTCATTTAAACTTGGTCCAGTTGAAAGTTGTTTGCTATGCTATGTTTTGGTGATTATGCTATATCTTATTACTACAACATTGAATGGGCTACTGTTGTTATTAGTAGAACAACCATGCATGAGTGGTCATAAATTCTAAAACGCAACCATTATTTAAGGTAATTGTTCTCTTGCTCCGGAGCTTGGATTCAATGCGTGCACCAGCAGCCCGTGCTATGATTATATGGATGATGGGTGAGTACAGCTACATGGGGGTCCTCATTTCAAAGATGATTCCCACAATACTTAAGTATCTTGCTCGACGCTTTACTTTGGAGGCGGTTGAAACAAAGCTCCAGATTATCAATGCCTGCATTAAGGTAGTTAATAGTAGTAGTTTTTTATTTTGACTTATATCCTCATCTCCATCTTCATCCTTATGGGCATTGGGATTGGTTGGATATCATTAATTTTCAATCTAACCATTTGAGTGTGTGATTCTGGTTTACTTAATAGAATCATACGCAAGTTTTTTATTATTATACCAATTCCATAAGGGCTTTGCCTAGCCTACTGTATCATAAGATCCCTGGTGCTCCATATCTTCATAGAAACAGAAATCTACTGGAAATCCATGATAGACTGGACTAGTGGTGCATTGTTGCTGTTTCTAAGTATTGTTTGAAAAGAACTACTGCATCAGACTTTTCAACAATTAGTTATAAACATTTGTCTGAAGTTCCTACTCATCTCAATGTTGTTGATCCCATATGCTGATCTGGTCTATGTGAAGACTCGCTTAATATTTTGATTTAATTTGTTATCTGCATTACATGCCCTCTTGCTCCACTGCTGGTTTATTTGATATAAATAGCCAGTTGTGTGATAAGGTGAAAATGGTTTCACATCTTCTCATAGTGATGCTATTATTGTGCGTATTTAAGAATGGAAAGGTATTAGTTACTTTTAAGAGTTGAATTTTTTCTGCTCTTCTAGATTGCTGACTGACCATGGCACGCTTAAACATTCTGTGCTTGCTTGACGAATTTCATATATCCATCTGCTTGGACTTTCTACAGGCACATTTTTTATATGATTTTTTCATGTTGATAAGTTAGACTGTATTACGTGATATTCTAATCATACATTGTCAGCACATATTGTAAGTTTGTCCACAATGTATTTCTTCCCTTCGTGATCTTGATTAATTTGGTTTCTACTTTGCTTGTTTGCATTGAAAGTGTATGGAAGGGAGGTGAGGGGTTAGGGATTCTTTTCTTATTTGTTAAAAGTGAAGGGGAAAGGAAAGGGAAATAATGAGCATAAGTCAACTCTCCTAAATGTACATCTCAATATGTTCAATTCTGGAGGAGTTGGAATAAATCCTTCCTGTCCATTATGCTAAGCAATAAAAATTTCTTCTTGACCTCATAGGTGAATTGAAGGATGTGAATCCACTATACCTCCCTTGCGCTTCTTTCCTGCAGTAGTAAAAATTAATTCCTTTTACAGGCACTTGTATTTCCAGGAATTTTGTTTGAACATGTTTGTAGTAAATTACTTAACCAACTGGAAGCTTTCTTGAGCTGATCTAGTATGAAATTGTGTTGGAGATGAACAAAAGTAAAAAGTTTTGTTACTGAATCTTTTGGTGTAATGTAAGATTGCTGTGACTTATTGGATAGCCATAATTGACTCCTTTTATGAGAACATTCTATTCACCACTAAAATGCAATTCAGTTTTTCACTCTGATATTGTGAAAAATAAAGCAAAAGCAAAAAAAGGGTGTAAAAAGTTTGAATTTTCTTCCAAACCAACCCCTTTTATAGACGAGGCACTAGCATCTCCATTAATCAAATCATAATCCAATAAAATAATTACTGAAATAACTAGAAAGCTAATCAACTATCAGCATCCGTCCACTGCTTCTCTGACTTCCTTTCTGCTATGTATGATACACCCAGCTTCCTCTGCCAGCTCCAATCACAAATAACACAGACTGAGGTATGAAACATTGAAATTTCATTCTTAAAAAACACATGAAATAGTCCAATTGACATGGGTTTGTAGGGTTTTTAAGGTGGTGCGGTGAGCTTGGCTATAGCAAGTTTTAGAGAAAGAGTGCCACCGACTGCAGATGGTAAAGACTTTGGATGATGAAGTTTGGCAGTCTTTTGCAATGGTCTCTGGAAAAAATGGTTATGTCTGGCTGAAGGTTGATATCCAAAATGGTCTGATCGAGCAGGGAATGAGTGATATCCACATATTGGGCTGTGTTCCATAGACTTATATGAAGGCAAGAATTTTGCAGATAATTAATTGGACGCACATCTATGTAGGCAAGCGCAGCCAATTTATAAGTCCAGGAAAAATTGAATTTTACAATATCCAGTTGAAATATTGATTTGCATAGAAGTAAAAAATTATAAGTCCAGGAAATTTAATTTTACAATATCCAAGATATGGTTGTTATGCATGGTTGCCTAGGTAAGAAAAGTTTAGCAAAACCACCCAAGCGATTTACCTGGGTTACATTTAGTACGTTTTTCATTTTACGAATCCTCCACACTGTCTGGTAATTGCTCTATCAGTTAGTGCTATTTGTAATACTGATATAAACTGAGTATTATTTCATGGATCCTTAACACAGAGCTAAATGCCAATCATTCCATCACAAAAACTATCTGCAGTCGTGCATTTTCTCATGATTGGGCCATTGGAGTATGTAGAGCTAATTATCATGTTCGCTTACCTCAATCTTTTGAAAGAAGTTAATTGGTAACTCATCTCTGTTGTTTGGTCGATATAATGGATGAAAAATATCTGAATCATTATTGATGTTGAACCCACTGAAGTTGCAGTTTAATAAATTTTCTTGATTACTTTACAATCTATTCTATATCTTTCCAGGTCCTACTACATATCAAAGGGGAAAATATGTCTGAACTGCAAATAATTGTAGGCTATGTGCTTGAACTAGCTAACTCTGACTTGAATTATGATATTCGTGACCGTGCTCGTTTTCTGAAGAATTTTCTGTCACACTGTATGAGATCTCATGATGTGGAAGAAGTAAAGGACCAAAAGGAATACAAAGACCTGACACACGTTCTTGCTGAGTACATATTTGGGGGACAAAGAAAAGTACAGTCCGAACCATTTAGTTATCGATTTTATCTTCCTGGTTCTCTTTCACAGATAGTACTCCATGCAGCTCCAGGATATGAACCCCTCCCAGAACCTTGTAGTTTGATTGATGAAAGTCATTTCCCAAGTCATGTGGAAGGAACAACGATAATGGAAGATAGAGCTATTGATAGTGAAACAAATGATATTGATGATTCTGATGCAATGTCAGGATCTCTGGAAGAAGAAAACACAACCGATTACAGTTCTCAAGCTTCTGTTAGTGGTTCAAGTGGTGGTGGTGGCAGTTATAATGGTGCATCTGATACTGATGGAGATGAAGAAGCTGGTGCATTAATCAATCTTTCAGATGGTGCTCCCACTTCGAGAAATCATATTAAAGATTCAGAAGAGAATAGTGCCTCTGGCTTTACTGATTTTGGCGAGTTAATGTCCAATAGAGCTCTTGAGTCGTGGTTGAACGAAAATCCTGGTTCAAGCCAGAATTTTTATGATGTCAGTCATGCTCAGAGATCCTTAGCCAGAATCTCAATTAAGGACATTGCTCAGCTGGTGAAACCAAAGTCATATACACTTCTAGATCCTGCAAATGGAAAAGGGTTAAGTGTAGATTACAGATTTTCGTCTGAGGTGTCGAGCATATCGCCACAATTTGTCTGTTTACAGGTTTCCTTTAGGAACTACACAACAGAGCCTATGTCAAATATATTTCTTTCTGAAGAGGAAGCTGACCAGGGTCCAGATTCGTTTGGAAAATCAGTGTCATCAAGTGAAAGGTATTCCCTAGTCCTTTGATTTTTGAGTTGGCATCATTTGATGAGTACCTTTTGCTCGACATTCTTCCTATGGAAATGTGTTTCTCTCTGGTAACTACTGCTTAATGTGCTTACTTGACATTGCAAATTGCACCTCCTTGTCAAACATAATGAGAGGTTTAGAAAACCATTGGTGGTTATTGCTTGTGGTATATAGGGTTTATGACTATATTTCAATTGGATATGCTTAATAGGCTCAGATCTGAAATCTGCAGTTCCTATATCTAGGTATTGAGAGAGAATCATATGTTTTATTCCTACTCCTTTGAAGACATGATCTTGGCAAAATTCCACATGGCGTCTCTG
>NC_026154.1:4675124-4716179 GCF_000512975.1 Sesamum indicum
AGGGGTGGGGGGGGGGGGGGGGGGGGGGGGGGGGGGGGGGGGGGGGGGGGGCCGGGGGGGTGATGCCGTGGCATTTAATTTTGTATGCAATTTTTATATGAATTTAAATTTATAATTTTTTATTATACATAAAAAATATTATATCAAAGTAAATTTGGACAATTGATTGTAGAGATGAAATTTGGACCATAGATTGAAACGATTAGATATGAACTATAGATTGGAACCATCAATTTATATTAATCAAGATCTAAGGTGTTTAAATAAGGACGTCAATGACGCATGTAATACAGCAATCGCATGGGGGTATTTTTTGCCCCATTTTAAAAAACACAAGGAAGTTTTTATCTATTTTGTTTTTCTTTTTCCACAGTTTTTTTTTAAATTATCCATATCACTGGGGGTAAATTGGTTTTAATGCCATGATCTTGTAAACACCTAATCTTGTGACAATCAGTTACTTCTATCTGGGAGTTTGTTTAATTCATTGCTTGAAAACTGAAAATAGGTGGTTTGAATTAAATTCTTGTGTTAGCAATTAAATTGCATAAATACATTGCATTTGTCTCTTTCGTGCTTTTATGTGCAGAATTGTTTCCAAACAAGTTTAGTCTAGCTTGATCTATCTGTTGTTGATATTGTTCTGTGTTGTGGTGAAAATAGATTTATTACGAATGAAAGACACATAAGTGAAAGAAATGTAGATCAAGCGTGAATGAGTGGTAAGAGGGAAATAAAACTACATATTTACTGAAAGACACTAGTTAATTTAGAATATGACGAGCCGGTCTCTCAAGTGCGTATTTTTCTGATTTCTTTCCTGTTAATCTTTTTCATTTTCCCTGTTTAGCAGTCGTTTCATTGGCTTTGAGCCTCATTTCCACTAATATCCTGGTCTAGTCCTTCTCTCGTTGTATTTCACAATCAGAATTTCTGTTTTATAATTTCCTACTATCCACCCAGGACGTCAAAACCCAATCCCACCATCAATTTTTATCAGTTTTTGGCCTCAGACATGATTATATGTGTTAATGTCTCCACTCCGTCCTATTCTTTGTGTTTATAATCAAGTCTGATACCATCCTTGTTTTGCATCCCACATGATTCCCTAATGATCTCTGGGACAGTCATATTGATGGTTTTTAATCTTGATCTACAGTTTCTCCGTGTCTCATGGTGAAGCAGCAACACTGGTTTCCATGGAAGAGATAAGTAGCCTTGCTCCTGGTCAGACAACAAATAGAATCCTCCACATTCGTTTTGAACATCATCTGTTGCCTTTGAAGCTGGTTTTATGGTGTGATGGCAGAAAGCAACCAGTGAAGTTACGACCTGATATCGGTTACTTCATTAAACCTCTTCCTATGGATATTGAAGCATTTTCAAAGAAGGAATCTCAACTTCCTGGGATGTTTGAGTACATAAGAAGGTTAGTTCTTTTGAACAATTAATTGACTCTCGTTCTATTCACCAAATCTTTGTTCTCGCTTAACTATCAGTACGCCATTCCAACAAAAGAATCTGATGTGTTTGATGCTAGAAACCAGTATCCATTTTGCCATTGATTTCTGATCTTATTTCACATATATGCTCACATCTAGAGGAGGAATCAGAATTTGGAGAATGCAACCTGCATCACCTCTTCAATGTTTGTTTTTTTTTAATTAGAGAAATTTCTTCTGTTATTTCACATATATGCTCACATCTAGAGGAAGAATCAGAATTTGGAGAACACAACCTGCATCACCTCTCAATGTTTGTTTTTGTTTTATTAGAGAAAATTCTTCTGTTAACCTTCAAGTCATCATTATTCTTCATCCCTTCTTGAGAGTTTTTACCACATCCAGTGCAAAGCACATCAGAAACCAAGGTATCCTGGTTAAGCAAGACACAAAGTGAAGTCTGTGTACATTGAAGTGATAAGACATTATTCTCACCCATGGAAATAGGATTACATGTAACAATCTTCTGTCAAGAAAGCTGATATTGAGTAATCTTAGTTTTGTCCATATTTTTGTAATATAAAATATGCACGGATTATGACAAGTTATGTTCAGGACATTAAGCAGAATAATCTAAATTTCTGGAACTCATATATTACGCTCAAGTTTCACCACCTAAAATTGAATGACAAATCTTATGGGACTCAGGACAGAGAGACTGACTGAGAAATATTTTGGCTGCCAATCTTTCCGCCTAAAACTGAATGACAAATCTATTCGCATTAAAAACTAAAAATGGGACCAATTCTAACCACTACATTCCTCGAGGGTTCATTTAGATTAGATTATGCATGTCTTGCCACTGATCATTGTACTGATCAAACAATAATGGATTTGATAGGCCAATTCGCTTGGCAAATATTCTTGACATCAAATAACAAGTCCTATTATTCAACAATCGGACTATTTGTAATTAAAGTGCACAAAATCACAAAAATACCCATGTGAATGTAGGAATCTTGCCTTCATCGTATTTTTTATTGAGAATAAGAAGTTTAGCCTAGCATGATGATGAAGAGTACGCCAAAGGTGAGGAGAAATAAATTAGATATCACCTACATTTTATAGCTAAGCTAGAAACCAGTGTTTTCAGTTTTCACAAGTTAGTGAGGAAGTTCCTCAAATCAATTTTTCATAGTAGTCTGCACCATTTTTTTCCTTTACATGTTGATCCTCCTGGGGTTCCTTTCATCCTTCAATTCTTGAGCTTTAGATGTTGTAATACCTATCAATATGTGGTTTCTTATAACTTCAATGCAATTAGGATATTTTATTGAATTATTGATCCTTGGATGTTTGTTTTCAGAATGTTTTTTCTGGCTTTCTTTGTGTAAGAATAAGCAACTTAATGTCTTTTCTGTTGTATGCAACAGGTGTACCTTTACTGATCATATTAGCCAGCCAAATGATAAAAAAGATGAGCAGCACTCACAGATAACAGACATTTTTCTAATGATATGTGAGAAATTGGCGTTAAAGATGCTTAACAATGCAAATTTGTTTCTTGTATCCGTAGACATGCCTGTGGCTGCTAACCTCAATGACTTATCTGGTTTGTGCTTACGCTTAAGTGGTGAGATATTGAGCAACTCTATTCCTTGTCTCATCACACTTACCCTCAAAGGTACTTGCTCTGAACCACTTGAGGTATCGGTGAAAATGAACTGTGAAGAAACAGTATTTGGTTTAAATCTGTTAAATAGGATTGTGAATTTCTTGGCCGAGCCAGCCCCCTGATGTTTCAGTTTTGGAGAAAATCAGGTTTTATTATACTAATCCATGATGTTTTTCTACATATATATCCTTGCTGTAAGCTATTTCTTTCTTTCCTATTGTATTGCAAAATTTTCTAATCTTACATCCTCCTCTCTGCAAATGTAGAGATCTTTAGAGCGACTTCTTGTAGATGGTGGTCAGAGACATGATGAAAGGAAATTTATTTTTTTACTTTCAGATATTGTGGTTCTATGATTATGTATCTGTATGTATGTATACTCGGTGTACGGAGTGTAAATCAGTAAATGTGAAACATTAAAGATTGACTTTTTATTTTGGTATTCTTATAATTCTCACTGCCTGTATTTGGATCATAATCTACTGATCAAAGGAACTCAATATTCTTTGTGAGAAAAATCAAATCTTGTATTTCTCTGTAGATTAATTTACAATTTCTTCTTCAGTTACATAGGACGGGCTGAACCCTAGACTCTTACTCTTACCCTTTACCCCTTGGAAGGAAGACTACTCAAAAATACCCCGTCATTCATTATCTTAAAAAGTCCGACAATGTCCAATGTATGTCAATTGTATTGGGTTTCATATCTTCTGTGAAGAATTTTTGGTTATACGGGAATCAAATAATGTATGTCAATTGTATTGGGTTTCATATCTTCTGTGAAGAATTTTTGGTTATACGGGAATCAAATAGCGGTTATCTAAAAAGTCCGACAATCTCCAATGTATGTCAATTGTATTGGGTTTCATATCTTCTGTGAAGAATTTTTGGTTATACGGGAATCAAATAGCGGAATTCAGAGGCATAAGGCTGAATTTCTGTCAGCTTTTGTGATGGAGATTGAGCTTCTCCATTTAGACATTCCATCATCAATCTTTTCAACGAGCTTGAATGAGGCAGTTGGCTATAAATCCATTCAATAAGGGATTCCATATCATCAGCAAAGTCTTTCATGTGCCTGTGCATGAGCTCTGGTACCAAAATCTTCCTGCTTGTAACTCCAACAGAAGCTTCCAGATACTCTACTTTAGCTCTCTCTAATTCATTCATGACTTCATCTGGTGTGTAAAATCTTAACTGCAGACCTTAGTGTTAGTCATGCAGATGGCTGCTACAAGTTATTTAAAATATGCTGGAATGCTGTACTTACTGCTGGTGATGACCAGTTGCCTCGGCAGAGAGCAAATGTGACATTAGGTTCTGGATAGCCAAGACCACGAGCATGCCTTAGAAGCATTTCCCTCTCATCAGTTAATTCCTGTAGTTCAATATTATTATGTTAGATAAACGAAGAAATTTTAAGGTCTTATGTTCTGCAACAGAATGTGTGGTCATATCTGCAATAGATCGTATGGGCGGTTCTGGAAAACTGTCAGTCATGATGGGTAAGCCGGTTCAATCCGACATTTATGCTAGAAGCTGCTCAGTGATCACTAAGACCTCCTTTCCATTCTATAAATTTTCATTCATAACCTCAACAGAAACATTAGCTTGGATGTCCTTACTCACATGTTTAACTTCTGCTGGATGCCGGAGGATGAAATGCTCAATAGTGGAAGCCTTAATTGTGACACCACCAACATTAATCGCAGCCTGGATGAGGACATACCATCAAGATTTTGCTTTTCTGAAATGATTTTATAGGCTTTGCTTAACTTCTGTTTAATTTCATTGTAGATTTGAGCATATTGTTTAGCAGTCCTGCCCTTTTCTTTATTTGGTCCCTGCTCTACCGATCTTGATGATAGCTGAAGATAACTAGAACAGGGTGCTGCTTTTTTGTTACCTCATTCGTAATTGCTAGTAGTTTCTCGTGTGTTGAAGGCAGTCCATGCTGTAGAAATGCCTGGAATGGAGAAAAATCTTTAGATATTGACATTCTTTATGTGCGCTTTTGTGGAAAAAAGAAGGCTTAATATGCTTGCAGTACATTCATTATGGAGGCATTATAAACATTGATCCAGAATGCCAACTTCTGCTTGTGGGTAAAGTTAGTTACGTTTGTTTTGCTGAGTTTCTGCATCAAAATCCTGGAGAAGAAAATGAAAAACACTCAGAAAATTCTTTTCGTGGAGTAGATAGGAAGTGCAGGTACATACCTCAGTCTCCCCACCGCTGTAAAAAATTCAGAAAGTCGGTTTGCCTCCAGTGTGCTTTCTGTGATTTGTATGAAATTCTTGTATGGTCCAATATCTCTGATATTTACATCAGGTCCAGGCAATATTTCATATGGATCAAGTTGAGTTGCATTTTGACTGAATGGGAATACGGGCGTTTTGCAGCTGAATGCAGCTCTGGACACCAGGCCTTTTGAATTGATGCATGTGAGAGTATGTTTTGTGAGGTTTGTCGTTTCTTTGCTCTTCAATGTTGTTTGGTTCAGTTTGAGAAATATGCTTATCAAGCACTTGATAAGTTCTACTGAGAGCTTATTGGGATTTATAACTTCACTTTCTATATCTAGTGGACTGTGAACCACGCGACTTTTCGTGCATCGTGAACTCCCACTTTGCTCTTCTGTTTCTGCTGCTGAAAAATAGGACAGATTTCATTCTAATATCACCATTTTAGACAAAAGTTATTTATTGAAGGGAAAGGGAAACTAGTACCATATTTTCCTTGGGAACTTGCACTTGGAAGTTCCATTGAAGAACCCAAGGAGGCTCTTCTTTCTCTTGGAATTCTGTATCTCCTGTGCTCATAGTTTTGTGATGTCGAAAGTGTGTCTGACTCCTTATGCTGTATCTGGTTTGGTCGTCTAGACGGTAACTTGCTCAATTGCCGTTGCTCCCTTTGTGACTGTAATCCTTTTTTCAGCTGCAATAGTTCCCACTCTTTGATATGCTGCTTCTCTTGGTAGATATCCAACTTGACTTCATTAACCTTTCTCTCCAGCCAACCGATCTCTTCTTCCACCACCGCCAACTCTGCTAGAAGCATTTGAACCTGCGTGCGATCAATGTTCCAGACATCTTTTTCAGCCATTTGAATTAATTCATCGCCATGTATGTCTATAGAAGAAACAACTGGCTCTTATTGCTTCAAAGTCAGAAAAATGGTACCGCCAGTTCTATTTTATTCTTTGGACATGTTTTCAGGAAACTGTTTTGGCCCATGTTCTGGTTGCATTATGTGAAAAAGCATTTTATGACAAAGCTTCCATTTTTTGTTCCGTTTCCAAATTATATCCCCTAGAGAGCTAGAAGAATAGCTAGGCCTCAAGCTGAAAGAGGGTGAGAACAAACCATTCTTTCACTGGGGATTCCTTGCCTTTTAGATCAGTTGTGTTGGGAGGATCTGAAGAAACAGTTATGAGTGCACAACCCTCCTTGCTTGCTTCTAGAACGGAAATTTGGAGGGCGTTTGGTTAATTGTTTTTAAAACATCTTATATGCTCGTACAACTCATAAGATGTTTTTAGAATTTATAAGATGTTAAAAATCTTTAGGGTTGATTATACATTTGGACCTTCTCTGAGAATACGACATTATTTATATTTCCCTCTAATTTTTCTTTGAACTTATAATTGTATTCTTTTTAAGAATTCTCTATGTACAACTATATTCTGTTCATTATGATTGAACAGAAAATGCTGACGCAACAAAATAAAAGACAAACTTTTGATTCTATGTCTCATTCGGTATAATTATGGATTTTGTTCAAATTTGAAGCAATGAGCACAGAATGGAATTTATAGAGTAATTGATGGTGATCAATGGAGGGAAGCAATTTAGAGTGAGGTGAGGATTGTGTGAGCATTAGTGAGATATGAGTAGTAAACTAGGAGAATGACTAAAACTATAGGCGCAGACATAACCAGGGAACCTAATCGTGCTGTATGCATTGATGAAACAAAAAACGAGTTTCAAGTGTGTATAAAAAGGGTTAGAACACATACAATTATATATATGCTAACAGACATCTTATATTGAGTAAAATAGAACCTTGAAAGGAAGCAAAGGAGTGAGGCATGAACATGATTCACAGCAACCAACAGGTCCCTGCACAGCACACTGCAAAACCCTCTTCACTTGAAGTTCCCCTTCCAACTCTCCCTCCAATCTCTCTACCTGCACCACTCTTTCATTATCAGAAAACTGCAACGCCAACTTTTGAAAAAGAAGCTATCATGGGGAAATTTTTAGTATTATTACAGGGGAAGTATCCTACTGCATTTGCCCACATTTCAAGAAAATTACACACGCAGACAAAGATGAACCTGTTGTTGGAGGTGGAGTTTGGTGTGTTTGTCTTCACCCGGCTGCATCAACAAGTCCTCGAATTTCATAGTTCAAAGAGACAAGCAAATTAAGAGAGAGAGAGAGAGAGAGAGAGAGAGAGAGAGAGAGAGAGGTTTGTTGTTGGTGTGACATATATATATATATATATATATATAATTGGATTATTGTAGGTGGTGGAGAGGTGAATTAGAGTAGTGATGATCACCACCTCAACCTGTAATAACTTTAAGAAGTTGAGAGCAAGAAATGAGAGAGAGAGAGAGAGAGAGAGAGAGACGTGAACCCCATGATTTGTTTTAACACATTCAACTAACGCTTCTTTCCGAATTCAAACACCACCACCACCACCACCACCACCCTCCACTCTCTAATTTCTCTTTTTCCCTTTGACCAAAAAAAAAAAAAATCAAAAAGTAAAAATAATTGTCAACTGTATATTTGAATTACGTCACGGGTTCGATTTTTTTCAAAATGAAAAATGACTTGATAAATAGATTAAAAAAAAAAAGTAAGTAGAAAGAAACGAAATTTATCGGAATTAATTGATGGATATATAAAATGAAATTGAAAATGATTGTGAAATATTTGATTTTTTTCATGGGTTCAATTTTACGAGAAACGAATAATGTCTTGATAAATATATAAGATAAAATAAATTAGTGACTAATTAAACAAAACTATGGCCAAAAAAATGTAGACAATATTCTTTTATCTATACTATATAAAAGGCAAAAAATACAAGCAACCCCATTGTGATATCACAAATAAGCAAATTACCCCCTTATGAAAAAATAAGTAGCTATTTACCTCCCTGTATTTCTTAAAATACAATAATTTACCCTCCTATTTTTTATATAAGAAGGTGAATTATTTCATTTTAAAAAGTACAAGAGGGTAAATTGCTTCATTTTAAAAAGTACAAGGGGGTAAATTGCTATATGCTTTTCAGGGGCGTAATGTGCTCATTTTCAATATTACATAGGAGTAAATTGCTATTTACCCCTATATAAAAAGGAAGGGGGCTCTCGACACTCATAAACTACAGTTTATGACACCGTCACACCAATTTTTTGCAAAATTAAAAAATGCCATTAAATTGAGAAAATAATTAACTTATTAACTTTTTAAATTTTGCATTAATTGATTGTCAGTTTTCTTTTATTTCTTTCATTCCTTTTTTTTTAAAAAAAAATTAATGTATTGATTTATAAATTCGTATATAATATATTTCAAAATGTGAAACATTATTTATTATATGAAAGTAGGAACGGATTGCCACAAAGCCTAATAAGTACAGAAAAATTACCGACTAATTAAATTTCGATCATTGTTTAAGTTTGATTGAAATGAGTTGATAATGAATGGATAGAATTAAATTGAAAACATCATTAAAAAAATTAAAAAGAACAGTAAAAATGTCTTGTAAAATCAACAAAACAAAACGCCTATGCGCCGTCTGTGGGAATCGAACCCACGACCACGTGGTTAAAAGCCACGCGCTCTACCGGCTGAGCTAAGACGGCTACGTGTTAAGAACATACTGAACATATAATAAATAGTATTCATATATTTAATATTCACTTGAACAAGTCAACTTTCAAATTTATAAATTACATGTTTATAATTTTCATCTCTATATTTTAAATTATTTAATAAATATACTTTCATATTTCTTCCTTTTTTATTTTTCAAAAAAGGGCTCATTACACTTAGATTTCTTATAAAAATGTGAAATTACACTTCTCTTAGAAATATTTTAAAATTATATTTACACCCCCTCTAAAAATTTATTGTTTACAGTTGACCCCTTTAGTTATGGTTTTGACAAAAAATACTGACTTTAATAAAATAATTTATATAGATTTCTAACTTTACACATCATTTAACATTCCAATGTAATAATTTTGTACTTTTAAGAAAAAAATATAATGATATTAACCTCTCTACATATATATATATATATATATATTATATTAATTATCCTTTTATAAGTAAAAAAAATATACAAGAGAATATCAAATGAGGTGCAAAATTAAAATTTACGTAATTTTTTTTTTGCTAACATCACTATTTTTCTTTCAAATTCTAATGGAAGTAGGTCAAGTATAAATGGAGAATTTTCGAAGGAACTGTAAGTATAACTTTAAGTTTTTTTTTGAGAAAGTGTAATTTCGTATTTTGTGAGAGGATCCACATATAATTAACCCTTTTAAAAAATACATACTTATGAACTTCTTTTTTAATTATACACGTATCGAATGTGTCTTACTGCTCATACTTTACATTAAAATTTGACCAAACTGTATATACACAGTGATCAAAATCAGCAGATGCTGCCGTCTTGGCTAAAATATTTGCAGCCCATTAATCTCTTCATAGCAAAAAGTAATGTGAACACATAAATTTAAAATATTTGCAGCCCATTAATCTCTTCATAGCAAAAAGTAATTTTAACACATAAATTTTTTTGATCGTTTAGACGAATTAAATCAATCATAATTGCTCGTTTTTTTAATTATATACTAATTACACAATAAATATATTGCACTTGTCATATAAATAATTTAAATTTGATTGAGTCGGGTCCGAATTAAAATTTTCCGGTGAACAATTGTGAATTCAGTCAAGTTCCTCAAAAGGATGATAGCGAGATAACTTGACTTTGCTTCTTTATTAATGGATAATTACAAAATCATCTCTTGATATTTCTTCAAAGCTTAGATCCTTTTCAAAAAATACGAAATTATACTTTTTCCTGAAAAAATTCAAAAAAATTCACTTACATCCTTTTTAAAAATTCATAATTACCTGACCCTCTTATATCAGAATTCGGATAAAAATTCGGACGTTAGCATAAAAGACATAGTGAAAATGTCATGTAAAAACAAAAGAACACTGAGAGAAAACAGCGCCGTCTGTGGGAATCGAACCCACGACCACGTGGTTAAAAGCCACGCGCTCTACCGGCTGAGCTAAGACGGCTACATGTTAAATTGTTTGAAATACATTAAATAAAACAATGTAGAATCTGACTTAATTAACAACTTTAATAATACTTAAAGAAAATGATATTTAGTCATGGTTAGAAAAATAAGTGAAGAATAGTATAAATTATAACGGGCTGCCCTAAGATTTGTTATGATTACCAGTCTCTAACAAATACCCCCTCTTGACAACCCATTATGGGGTGTATTTTATTAGACGGTCGTTAATTCCACATCGTATTTATAATTTTTTAAATAATGATGAGCTATTTGTAATTATGGCAAATTTCAGGAGAGTCCCTTATAAATTTACCCGATAAGATATTAGGTGCTGCTTCAATCCCCCAACATCATTTCTTTTTCGCAGTAATTTTATTTATGATCAAAATATTTGTTATAGGCTTTATTTTACAATTTTTACTTTTGATTTGCTTAAAGTCAAAAGTTATAAGCAGTTCTCCACCAATTTTTATAATTTATTATAAAATTATAGATTTTAAGTTATTTTTCAAACAGTACAATTTTAACTTTTTTCTACTTTACACCTTAATCTGAGCATAAATGTTTGAGAGCTTAATTTAAGCACTTTTCAATCTTTCACTTTAAAAAAAAAGTCTTTTGAAGGTGTTTAGGAGACTGTTTTTGTTTTTCAAAGTTTATTTTAAAATTAAAAAAGAATGAAATAAAGCTAAAACATTTATAGTAATAGCTTGGGATTTTTCATAAATAAATTAAACTCCATTTCAAATTAATTTACCCTTCCATTCCTTAGCTTTCAATTCGCCTCTGACCATCAAATGAAATGTGAATAACCCGTCCTCCTCTCTTTGAAAGAAGGGGCCCTTTCGATTCTGTCGGTGCTTGAAACAATTTTGTTTTCTCCACATTACTATATTTCTAGAGTCAATAAATTTATATGAGAAACTACTGAACTCAATCACTTGTTGCCGTTACTCTTTAATATTCACCGTACTTTTGTTCAGGGTAACATAACATTTTTTGTCTCGTAACTTAGGATCTTTTCATTAATTTTTTATCCCATTGGTTATGGGATTTTCAGTTTTTAGTCTCGCAACTTTAAAAAAAACTAACACTTTTGGTCCCATGTCACATTTCGTTAGATATTTTAACGGTAAACACATAGTCGTTAGTTATGCATTATTATTTTTGGCCTCATAACTTTAAAAAAATAATATTTTTTTGTCCTATAACTTTCCAAAAACAGAAGTTTTTGTCCCATGCATAACCACGTGGTATTTTTGCTAAATATATAACAAAAGGTGACATGGGACCAGAAGTGCTATATTTTAAAAGTTACGAGACCAAAAGTGATAAATCTATAACCAATAGGATAAAAAATAAAAAAAACCTAAATTACGAATCGAAAAATACTATTTTCCCTTTATTCAGCATTTCTCAGCACCATCTCAAAATTTAATTAAATAAATACCAACCATTTCAACTATATGCGAACGAAAAACGACATATATTAATCCATTTGAAATGATAATTTATTCATAATTAAAATCATTTATTAAAGAAACTTTTTACTGGCCACACGAGATCAAGCCTCCACCTATAAATACAAAAATTAAATTAATTTTCTAAAATAATTAGGAAGAAAAATAATAATTATAAACCTTAATTAATAATTCTTGAGACCTTTGTAGTAAAAGTAACCCCAACTTGAATTTCACCATTATAAGTAAGGTCAGCAGAGACAACCCTATACTTCTGAACACCAAGTTCAGCTTCCCCTTCCTCTACTCCTCTTTCAAATACTTCCTTCAAGTAGATCCTGCACCATTATTCTTAATCCAGTTAATTACATTTAGGCCCCTCGATATTTATGGTCAGTTTATACAAATCACCCGTATATTTTTCATAATTATAGAAACCTCTCATAACAGTAAAAAAATAGGTGTAGCTTGTGTAACGATATTGACATTATGATGGGTGTGTGTGTAATTTTAAAAAAAGTAGGGGTGATTTGTGTAAATTAGTGTTGCCCTTTTTTTATGGGTTTATACAAATTATATTTACACCCCCTGAATTTAGGTCAGATTACACAAACACCATCTATGTTTTGCAAAAAGTAAGGAGTGTTTGTGTATCTTGGTCTAATCTCAAAAGGTGTCAATGTAATTTACCTTTTTAATTGTACTAATATAAAAAGAATACTCACAACGGTAATAAATGACACCGGCGCACTAATTTTTTGTAAAGTAAAATATGCTCTTCATGATAAAAATAACTAACTTATTCAACTTTGCAAAATTTACATTAATTGATTTTTGTTCTTTCTTTTTATTAATGTACTGTACTGATTTTTATGTTTTTCTCTTATTTATAATATATTTTAAATTATAAAAAATAATTTATTATATGTACGTAGGAACAACGTATCACAACGACTAATTAAAAAAAATAGGAAAAACAAATATAAAAATAGATTGGGGTTTACGTGGTTTGACCAAGATCATGATCAGGAGTGAAAGAATGATGATCCATAATTTGAAGGAGAAGCTTGTAATTATAATTACGATCATCTGTTCCAGTTGCTGGATACTGTACTCTGAATTTGAACTCCTCATTCCACACTTGCTTCCCCCCTTGACCTACATGCAAATAGGATCGTAAATTATTCGAATCGAGCCAAACACGTCATGTTCAAATTTGTTTGAATTGTTTATTCAGCTTCAAAAATTATTTTAAAATTTAATTTAATTATTGATCTAATTAATCGAACTCAAATGAGCTCTAATGGGATTAAAAATACTGATAAATATAAAACTCCCCTGGGGTGGGGGGTGGGGGAGGCAAGCGCCCTCTTATAACTTTTGAAGAAACGGCAACGCAACGCTTTGCAGTTTTGGAGGGGGTCTAAGTCTGATGAATGCCATATATATTTATATAGATATATATATTGATAATTGTACCATCCTTCTCTGAAGTTTTGTGTAATATATATATATATATATATATATTTTGTGGTTTGAAAAATTACATTTAGTATTCCTGACCTTTGTTTCTGCTAACAAATATATTCTTCTATTAGTCGAAATTCATCAAATTTTTTTATATTAGCTAAAGATATTGAACAAAATTCATATTTTAAAATTTTAAGAAATTTACGTATAATTAAACCAAATTTTAGGGGAGATGGTATAATGATCACATATGGAGGTTTAATTACCTCGAGCGATGCGGCTCATTTGCACTTGATCTCTGTACCGAATCACAACATATGGATCTATCTTATCTGCACATCACAAAATATTAACAGAAATAACTCATAAGCTCAACACCCTACTATATACAGAGAAAGGCGCCCAAAATTCTCTTATTATTTTTCTTTCTAAATATAATTAATTTAATAATAAATAGAAATAAACTTAACTTTTACGTATCAATTAATTTTTATAATTTAGTCCTGTAATTTTATAATTTGATAATTTTAATTCTTTTTTGATCAATTTTTAACAAAAAAATTACACATGACTTATACATAACCTAATTAAAATTTTGAATTCCGACCATTATGATGAGGTGGCAGTTCAATTAGGTGGGTTGGGGGGGGGGAAGGGACAACTTGTCTACCCAGCAAAACTGTCACCTCATTATATTAGATAGAATCCTCAATGGGTCATGTGCAAATTACATGTCATTTTCTAATCAAATTGGACGAAAAGTGACTGAAATTGCCTAAATTTTAAAGTTACAGGATTAAATTGTAAAAATCAATACGTGCAGAAAATACCACCTCTGTGAATTGCATTTTTTCCAAAAAAAAAAGGTAGATATATATATATATATATAAAGGGCATTAATAATACCAAAGAAGTCTTTGGGTTTGAGGCCTTTAGCAGCCACCAGTTTGACTTCCATGACTCCATTAGTACTATTACTCAAACTTATCTCTCTCCCTCTCTCTTTTGTATATATCACCACAAATAAAAACAAGCCAACACCAACAAACATAACAACTACATCTCTTTTCTCTTTGATTAATGTTGATATATTCATATTTTATATATATATATATATATAAAGATGTTTGAAGATGTGTGTGTGTGTGCATGAAAGATTATGAGTTTCAAAATCAATATTATATATGGTTTTATGAGAGAAAGGATGGATTACATCAACATAATATGTAAAAGTTAATTAAATGCAATTAATAATTAATTTTCCAACAATCATACTACATTTAATCTAAATAAATTAATTAGTACGATTTTTTATCTAGAACATATTTGGTTGAGCTTAAAAGCTCTTCAAAATATCTTAGTATAATATTTGATCGGAGTCGAAATTGGTACAAGACCCAAACCCACCCTGAACTCGACTAGTCCATAGAAATAAAACCCATCCCTAAACTTGAAACAAATTAACAGAACCCAACTTTAGACAAGTCCATAAATATAAAACCCTTTTCTAAACTCGAGAGAAATAGATCGGATTTGATTTTGAACAACACTTAAGTTGCCCTAAACTCGACAGTTTCATAAAAGTAAAACCTATCTCTAAACTCGAAACAAATAAATCGAACCCGGTTTTGGACAAGACCCAAATCCATCCAGGACGCGACAAGTCCATAAATATAAAACCAATCTCTAAACTCGAAACAAATAGATCCAACCTGATTTTGAATAAGACCCAAACACACCCTAAAGCCGACGAGGGCATAAAATAAAGCTCATCTCCAAATTTAATAAAATGGACCTAATTTTGGACAAGGCTCAAATCCTAAGCGACAAGTCCATAAGAATAAAACCCGTCCTTGAACTCGAAGTCAAAACAAATACATCAAACCCGACATATGCCCACCCCATTTGTCATCTCTAAGTTTTTATTTTTTCGATCCCCATTTGTCACCTCTAACTTTTATTTTTTTAATTTAAGAAGGAAAATTCTAACCCAGACCTAATTCATCCACATTTGAGTTGATTATATGACGAATAAATTGATTAATATATAATTTAAAAAAATTGACTCGATCGTGTAGCAAGTGTTGTCATATTTGTGGTTGATTTGTTTATGTCAAACTTAGTTCGTACGAGAATTTTCCTAATTTAGGACACTGTCACTGGCTTTTCACGTAACTATTCTTACTATGAATACAGACAAGTTGAGTTCTGAGCCAAGTTGCCAGAGAAGAACGAAAGAATATCAGCTGTACAGAATCTCTCAAATAGGCGGAGTAAGCAGATGAAAAACCTCCCACAAAGTTATACTGGCTCCAGCTAACACCACCTCTTCATTCAACTCATAAATACAACCTTTTTTGGCTTCATTCAGGCAAGAATGGGGGAAACAGAAGGTCTTGGATACGAAGCCATTTTCCTGCTCGATGAATCTTCATCGCGTGCCCGACGATGCTTCTGAGCTTCTTCAGTTTTAACGCTGCCCATTTCTTGTAGTTGTTCTAATGCTTTCACGACATCATCCATCGTTGGCCGGTGCTTAGGTTCTAAAGCTAGGCACTTGATAGCAAGAGTTGCTGCCCGCAATGCCCCACTTGGTGAATATTGTCCTTCTAGACGGGCGTCCATGACTCGAAGTACTCTTCGCTTGCTGGCTAGATAAGGTCTTGCCCATTCAATGAGATTTTGTTCACCATGAGGACGGTTTTTGTCCAGTACACGTCGGCCTGTCAGCATCTCCAGGAGAACAACCCCGAAGCTGTATACGTCGCTTCTTGCAGTTAGGTGGCCTTCAAATAAAATTGAACAGAAGATCATAAGAGAACCCGATAGTCATAGAAGAAAATCTTACAGCTCACAGGACTTCAAATTTGGAAGAGAAATCCAACTAATTAAATGAACTGAATTTGTCACCTATTCAAGGATGTAGGAGAAAGTTTCAATCCTCGTAAATTCAATGTGACAGGACCTCTAAATAAGAATATTTATGTAATACCTGTTGCCATATATTCAGGAGCTGCATAGCCATAGGTACCCATTACTCTTGTAGATACATGGCTTTTACCATCCATCGGCCCATCCTTGGCCAACCCAAAATCGGAAAGCTTGGCGTTGTAGTTCTGCTAGTCGATCAACTAAATCACATAAGAGAACCGCAAGAAATAGGAATTCTTTAAAACGGTTTAAAATCAGAGAATGAAGTTCCAAGTTGTTCCACACACCGTATCAAGCAAGATATTGGAGGATTTGAAATCTCGATATATAACTTTGGCTTCAGGGCTGTGAAGATACGCAAGTCCCTTTGCTGCTCCGAGAGCAACTTTCATGCGTAGGTTCCAAGACAACGGCTGGAAGTAAGATGTCCCTGTTCGAAGCCATTCAAGAGGCTAAGTCAATGCGATGAATCCAAGTCTGTCTTTGTACTAAAGGATCGATGCTTGAAAAATATCAACAACTTACTCCTGAATAGATGATTCTCCAAGCTGCCACGAGGCATGAACTCGTAAACCAGAAGTCTGTGTTCGTCCTCTAAGCAATAACCAAGCAATTTCACTAGATTAGGATGGTATAGCTGCCCCAGATAATTGATTTCAGTCTGATGTTTGAGAGTAAAAATGATAAACAAATCAGTTAGTTCAGATTATAGAAAAAAACAAGCATCTAAGGGAGAAAAGGCAGTAATTAGAAATACATCTTCGATCCATCACATTGAACCCCTGAAACAAGGTAAAAATTGTCGTGCTTACCAACCATTCTTTGTGACCTTGAAAACCTTCTTGGTTCAATCTCTTAACAGCAATAACCGTTCCAGTTCCGGGCTTGGCCGCTTTAAATGTATGCTCATCAATCCACCCTTTGAAGACACATCCAAAACCACCTTCGCCTAACACACTGTCGGGACGGAAGTTCCGAGTGGCAATTCGGAGATCATTAAAGCCAAAGCTCTTCAAATTCGAAGAGTCCAAGATTTCACCCTCATTCCGAGGGGTCAATGGCATCGAGGAAGAAGATCGCCTGCTGCTCGTGTCTTTCCCATCAACACTAACGAACCTCGAGCTCAGCCCTGCAATGGCGATATCCAGATATCCACCGTGTTAGATACACAGATTATTTAATGTTTCTTGAGCAGTAATCTAGGCTGACAAAGCTGATTTCCCACATAATCTCTGTCAACATTTTCCCCCCTCTTCAACTGATCATCGATTGAGTTATGACTTCCCAATCAATTTTTCACCACAGTAACATTAGAATACAACAGGAACATTCACTTCTACATAGCTTTGTACTACAGATTTTACTTAAAAATCCATATTGTGGTCAGGAAAAGAGAATCATTTCTCATAACTCTATTCCACATAATCAACAATCAAGACTAACAATGATGAACTGGAAATGACAGTATATACTTCAACAATATCTTCAAGATAGGCCAAACTCTACAACAAAATCGTCCTCAAATAATCAAATGTGAAAGGAAACAACCAACAAACCCCAACAGTGTTCATGTTCATCATGCAGAAACAAAAGGGCTCTCTTTCCCAAATCAAAAAATCCAAGAAAAAAAAAAGTAAACAATAGAACCAGAGATTCAAGAATTCATCACTAACCATCTCGGCGAGGACTATGATCCGCCCTTATTCGCACGCTGCAGCAAGAACCCATCAACCAACCACCCCAAAACACAAAGAAAAAACAGGGAAGCGCGAAAAGAAAATGAATCTCGCTCGCCAACCACCAACACAACCCCCAGAAAACCCTCTTGACGGCCCTCCAATATTCAACACAAGTGTGAACAGAAACGCACGAGAAAGACACGTCTTTTGTACTGAACTGATGACTTAACGTGTGCGGGAGCTGTCTTCACGAGAAGCAGGCTACAAGTATTATGAACAAAGACTCTCTCACCGACTGCCCAAACCAAAAGGGTGGACTTTTCTTCCTTGCTCCCTCCTATTTTTCTCTTTGTTTTTTTTTCTGCAAGTTGTCTGCATTTAGAGACGTAGAAATAGATAGATACACATGTTCTTGTATGTATATGTATATATGATGATCATAAATGAAGGGCAGAGGAAGCAGACAAGGGAGTAGTGGTCTTATCTCCTTTATTGTGCTTTGGCACCTTCCACAAGGAGACAAGTTTGTGGTTGGGTGCATGCAATTGCAGCCGTTGGATCAGTTCCACGCCTGGTCAACGTGTCTTGATGTTCTCCACATTTATTTCACATTTATTCTTGTGAATTAATTGTTTTATTTTTTATATTACCCCATCCCACAAAAAAAAGAACTATTTTAATTCATATTGGTGTAATTCTTTAAGGAATAAGGATGAGGAAGATAATGAATTTGGGGCCCATTCGATATATACTAGCAGTCGGACATACTCGATGCTCATATTAAATATAAAAAAATAATTAATGGAGTATAATAACAAGTTTATACCTATAAGTGCTCTGATATGAATAGTTGATGATAATCTTTTATTACAAAACAAGTGAAATTGAGTATTAAAAGTCGATTTTGAGCAATAATGGACGTACGTAGAGTCTTTGAAGTATATAATTCTTGTATATTGATATATTTTTTTTGTTTATTTTTTTTTTTAAACATTCGTAATCTGTCGAAAGTTCGTAATATAAAACAATTAGATAAGGTATAGATTTCACTGATCAACAATCGGAATATCAGTCAAATTAAAAAATAACTTGTTAAAAAAAATATGTCCTTTCTACAGTCTAATAGATCTAAGAAAAGGGGTAACAAGTTGATAAAAAATTAAATGAATGAATAGTAAAGGGTAAAGAGAAATATTTAAAAAGAATGAATTATTTGGGTTTAAAAACTTTTGGATAGCCCATCTAATAGTGAATAATAAATTGAGACTAGGTAGGGGCATTCATCTAAGGCATCTTGAGAAAATAGCCCTCTTGTTTTTTATTTAGGTTAAAATTATACGCAGTTCTTTTAAAATTTGATATAATTATATATATTTTTTTATTATTTAGAGAATTATAAATACCCTTTAAATAAAAAAATAATTTTATAATCCCTGAATATTGAGGTGTAATTACTACTTTACCCTTATTAATTTTTTAAAAAAATATTTGAAAAATTAAAAAAATAAAAAAAAGCTACAAGTTGAGATGAGTAAAGTAAATAATTTATAACGCATATTAGCCCACAAAATATAAACCAAGAAGACATTTTGATAAGTCCACCACCAAAAAATATACGAAACGAAAGGCTAATTAATAAAAATATGCTTGTCGTTAAATGAATATTAAAATAAAAAAAATATGAATTTATAATTATATAAGATATTAAAAGAGGTGACGATAGTTTATCCTTGAATTTAATAATTAGCTTTCTAGATTATCAAATGTTGGTGGAGTGGGAAATGAAGAAAGACACTTTGAAATCTTCTACCCAAGTTGTACAACTTGTACTAGAAAATGTGCTAATGAGATCTTCTATAAACTCTTAGGTACATCTCCATGTGTATTGACGTGAGAAGATATATAAAGACAATTTGATTAAGAGAATTTATTTGATTTACAATAAATTAATAATACATTAATCGGGAGTAAGTATGATTTTCATTCGATTTTTTCTTTTGCTAATATATATCATCAAATTCTGTGAATTTTTATTAACATATAGATCTATTTATTGAACAAAAATAAACATAAAAAATACTATATATATATATATTATTTTTCATATTATAAGAGATTTATGTATAATTCCATCAAATTTTATTTAAAAAAAAGCATTGTAATTATCTTTTATTATTATTATTATTATTATTAGTTTTCTATGTTTTTAATATGTTTTGTAATCCACGTTTGGAACTAGAAATACGTACGGAAGTACGGGGGGGTTATGAGTCAAGAATGGCAGCTTTTTCACCAATGAGAACTTGTGGAGAAATGGGGAGACAATGATAGTTTTGGTCATTTTCATTTCAATGTCATAACCTAAATTCACCCTCTCAACTTAAGACTTTCTATTTATATAAAAATTATGTGTCTTTTTCAATCATAAATGACTGTTTATGATATCATAATACTCTATTTTATGTGTTGAAAATATCTTCAAATTAATTTTTTTATTTTTATTAAATAAAATATGATGTATTATTTTATATATTTTATTTTTAGTTATAGTATTCTTTCAAATATAAAAAATTATTTCCAAAAAAAAAAGAATAATATATTTCATCATTTGGGATTTCTATAAATTAAATGAAATAAAACCTACTAAAATATTTAAAAGAATATTAGTGTAAATATTTTCAAAATAGATAAGTTACATTGATACCTTATAAGATTTAACCTAATTATATATACACCCCAAATATATTCAATAATAACAATCACCCCATAAATAGGAGTTACAAATACGATAACGACACCTTAATATTTGATATATATCGTAAAATTTTTTAATTTTTACTCGATATTTAATTCAAACAATTTCATAAGTAAGATTTTGAAGAGATTTTAACTAAATATGTTTCCTTCACAAATACATCATTACAATAAAGTACATAAATTTTTATATTTTGCACATGGTATCGAGCGTGCTCGACTATCTGTCTCAATTACTTTCCCTATCTTCTTTTTGTTTCCTGCCCAATATTTCTCGATTTTTCCAACTAAAATATATTAGGATAGAGTATTTTTTTGAAAATAATAATTCACGATTACATTATATCACAACAAACAGAGTAATAATAATTACAAAAAAAATAAATAAAGACAATAAACTTACATAAAATGAAACAAACAACTTATATATCTGTAAAATTTGAAAACATGATCTCAAACTTATTAACTAGATCCCATAATTAGGGTGTAGAGTGAGCAAAAGTCAGCTAAGTACCAAGTCATGAGTTTTTGCCAAATCACTGACAAAAGCTTATATTTAGTCAAAGGGGTGGCCCTCTTCACCGGCGACCGACAATTACAACCTTAATTCAAAACAGTGAACTGTATATTTTTGGACAAAGTTTGGTAGCATTACACTTAAATTAAAATATGGAAAATTTTGATGAGCCAAAACCCAAAGCCAAACTAAGCCACATGCCTTGAAAATAACCCAAGATTCTCCACAAGGAGATATTATCAAGCACTTACGTGGGAAAAAAATATATTTATATTTCTTTATTTATAATTTATTTACATAAATTATTTATATTTTTTTTACATAATATAAAAATCATGTTTGACAGTAAAAAAGGAATGATGATTTGTGTAATGATGCTGATATTTTTGAAAGTTGTATGTGTAATCTATATTTATATTTATACTATATAAAAAAAAAAAGGCATTTCACACTCATAAATGACGATTGATAACACCGCCACACCAATTCTTATAAAGCCAAAATGCCCTCCAACTAATAATACTAGCCATTATGGCACGTCGTTTCTGCGTGCATATAGTAAATAATTTTTTTTCACGCTTTAAAATATATTATGCATAAGAGTAAAATATATAAATCAATACATTACAATTAAAAATAAATAAATTATGAGTTAATGTAAAATTTAAGAAGTTGAATAAGTAGTTATCTTATTAGTTAAAGGGGATTTTTGACTTCACAAAAAATGAGTGCGGTGGTGTCTTTAATCGCCTTTTGTGAATGTGGAGGGCCTTTTTTTATAATACTCATTTGAAGGGAATATATTGGATATGCACATTGACACAAACATACACAAATAATTGTAGTGAGAGAATGGGAAGTTATAGAAGTCAAAGTTCTAATGTGAAAATATTAAGTGATAAAGCAAAAGTTCTTCGGAATTGCAAGTTTCAAATGGGCAATAAACTTTTATCTTTCTTGCATTAATTTTCACAAATTTATAGTGTCAAAGATTATAATTATTATCGTTCATAATAAGTTTGACAAATGTAACGAAAATAAAAGTAGGATCGCACGGTCATTTTGCTACATTTATTATCATCGAGTAATTCATATACGTCAATTATCAGTATCAAATATGTATAACTAACCAATAACTATTATTACAAACGCAAAACTACTATTATAATACCCACGCATTAGTGGGACTTGAACTCATAATGTCCTTTCTCAAAATTGTGGGTTTTCTACTCATCCTTTGATGCTTTAGATACGGGTAGTCGTCTTGTTACAAAGAATCAGGGTATTCCGCTTTCTATACCCCTTTGCGCTCTTCGTGCCCCTTGAAGCTGCGTCTACTTTTTGCTGCTTAACCATCCACAATTGAGTATCTGACGCTCTGTATTGTTTATACCACTATACGTAGAAATTTACCTTATCCTTTATTAGCTTTGAGAACAAATAGGATCCAACTGGGGACTAAAGGCGTTGCCATTTAAGAATAAGGGATGATTACATTTTTCTTCCCTAAATTTTGATGTAATTGCATATAAATTTCATATAGTTTGGAAAGTTACATCCAGCATCCTGAAGTTTGCTTTAGTTTAAAAAATAAGTCCTTCCGTTAGTCAAAATTTACTGAAGTTGTTGATAATTAACAATAAAATTGAATGAAAATTGAGATTTACCCTTGATTGACTTATCACTAACTTATTGTAGGTCAAACGAATTTTTTTGGAACTAAACTATCCTTATAACGGTGAAGATATGCCTCATTACATGCATTAACGCGTGAGAAAACGTATGAGGGTAATTTGATCAAAAAAATATTTATTTGACCTGTTATAAGTCAGTAATAAGTTAATCGGGGTAAATATAATTTTTTTTCTAATTTTTATTAATATCAATAAATTTGGTGAATTTTGACTAACGGGAGGACTTATTTGGTTAACGGAAGTAAACCTCAGGAATGCTAAATATAATTTTTCCAAACCACAAGAAACCTAGGTGTAATTATACCAAACTTTAGGAGAGGAGAGTGTAATTATCCCTAAGAATAACCCTCGAAGCCCGACAGATAACTCACGGAGGACGAGAGGGCTTTAAATATATTTATTAGTGATAGCTAGAGAGAGATCATTATGTCTCAAATTCGTCAATTAAATTATGCCTCGTTAACTTTTTTTCTTTTATTATTTTTGTTACAAAAATAGAAAAGTAGAAGTGCTATATTACAAAATGGTACCTGTATTTAATCAAAATTCTTACCTCTAGTTTTATAATTGTAAAACAAATAAATTTTAACCGTATAGGAATCAATACACCCCATCGTATCAACATAAAACTTGAACAAAATATTACAAATAAACCTTTATCGTGAAACACTAAAAACACACAAGTAGTAGGCCACAAAGTTTCGTCATCCGTGACAAATTACTAAAAGTGAAGGGAAAAATAAAAAGGGTCTAGAAGAAGTGAACAAAAAGCGCTAATTACAAAATGAGACCACAACAAAAAGCAACATCATCAGCTGAAAAGTGAAAACTCAGCTCTCGTGACAAAACACGACTTTCTGTTTAATTTAATCCAAGTTAGGCGGGGCGTTGATCTATCAAATAATAATTATATACAAAAATTAAATTAAATTAAAAAGGACAGGAAAAATGCTTCTCGACGTACAATGATTAATCATAAAATAATAATAGTAATATTAAATATTTATTTGGTGTTTTTTGCCTAATTGACTTTTAGTTCTATTTAAAAAATTATTAAAAAAAAAAAAGTTGGTGAGCTTTGGACAATATCTTTCAACAGCCTGGCAAAAATCACTTTCTTTTTGCTGCCCAATCATATCATCTTCTTTGCATAATCATTGAAAATTTTTAATTAATTAATACTATGATTTAAAACCATAAATTTTGACTCCAAATGGAGAATAAATCAAATTTTTTATGTATATGAACTAATGATAGGGGCACTCTGCCCTGCGTATAAATAATAAATAATTTTTTATGTTTTGTAATATATTATAAATAAAAATAAAATATATTAATTTAACAATCGAGTTAATATAAAATTCAGGATGCTGAATAATGATATTTTTTGAATTAGGAAAAATTGGTACGACCGTCACTTTGTGTTTATATCACATCTTTGCTTTATAATAGTATTGATTACATTAATACTCTCTGAATTTATGTTTGATTACACAAGCATTCTCTACCATTTGTGAAATTACAAGTACAGCCCTCAGATGTCGTAATTGTAATTTACAGCGATGACTACGCAAGAGAAAAAAAGGTTATATCTTCAACCCTTGAGATAAATTACATAGACGCCCCATCAGATGTGTATTTATAATTTTTACAAAAGATATAAGGCGTTTATGTGGTTTGATCTAATTTTAAGGAATGGCGATTTTAATTTACCTTATTATTGTCATACGTACGACTTGTTAAGAAGAAGGGCCCTATAATAACTACCATGATTGTCGGATATGGATCGAATAAAATACCCTTAGTTATACTTATTTCTTTCACAAATTACTGTCTTCTTTTATAAAATTAATTTTATTAATAATTTTCTACTCATGCACAATTAAAATATTTCATTTTATTAGTTTCGATCATTTATTTATTTTATTTTCTTCTTCATTCAGTCAAGTAAACATAGTAAAAAATTAAATTATGCACGTACTGGTGTTTCGGTTGCTAATTCTTATTATTATTGTTATCGTCGTCGTTGTTGTTACTATTGTTTCATAATGACTTGATTTTATCTATTAATTAATTTAAAAGGATACTGGGCTAAATTTATTTATTTACAAATACTCTCTCATTATTTGAAAAATTACAAATACTCCATTGAAATTATGAATATCCTGACAAATATCCTCCTACAATGAGTTGTCATAAAAAAAGTATTGTTCAGGTATTTGTAATTTCAGAGAGAGTATTATAATTTTTCTAACAACGGAAAAATATTTGTAATTATGATAAATATTAAAAAATTTCATTACAATTTTTCTTTTCGAAGAAAATGTATTAATGCACCGAACCCGCTTGCCTATCTAGAATTTGGGTGACTGGGTCCACTGTTTCTTGACTAGAAAATTATTAATTATAAAGAAGAGAACGAAAAGTCAACACGTTGACTTGATCAACATGTGGGATTGGTTGAAATTGAAACCTTCCTTTCTTCAATTGGTCCGAGGGGAATGTATTTTGTGTAAACATCATTACAATGATACGAGAAAAATAAAATTAATAAGCCAGTGTTTTATTAATTTAATTGGTAAGAATAAATTATATAATTATGGGTTGGATTTCATTTGACGATATAAGAATTGTATTGATGACTGATCTGTAAATACTGTTGTAAGCAATTTATAGCTGATTCCGATAATTATTATTTTGCAATGTGAAATGACAAAAGAAAAGGTTGTTTTCTAGCAAGAATACCATTTCATATTGAATTTATACTTGTTTTTCCAAGGTTTTTATTAAAAAAAGAGAAAAAAAGAAAAGCATGTTTGTCTTTTTTATTCTAAGAATTAATTATTTATTTTTATTTGATAAAAAATTAAAATAAATACAAGTTCAAGAGGTGGAAAAATCGGCAATAGATCGAGTTCAGAGCGAATTTGTCGAATTAAGGAACCCGACCCATTAAAAAATTTGTGAACTCGGACCCCAACGTGGACCTACCAAAATAGATCATAAAACGGTCCAACATTACGACTCGAGACCCTCCTCAAAACCTAATTACAGCTTCAAAATCCATCCGAAAATAGAGCAATTTCGGGGCTCGGAGCATTGCAACTACAATAATTCAATAAAAGTATTTTTTGATTTTATCTTTTAACTTACTATATATTAAGTATTTAGATTTAAATAACTTCTTTTGGTGTGCATTTAATTTATTGCCCAAATTGACCCCATTTAAAAGTTTTATTGCATAAAAATACGTAAATTTTTATAGTTTACTCAAAATAAATTAAAGAACCGTTATTATTAATTTAATAATTATTGTAGATGATACCTTTAGAAGGCCCAAAGGGGCAGGCCCAACAAGAAAAGTGTTAAGAGTATGAAAAATTGCAGCAAAAAAGCACAGCCCAATCCAATTTGGGCCATTGTGAAAAGACAGAAAGCCCAAATTAATTGGACTTGATTTGAAGCATGTAATTGGGCCTACTATGCAGAAAGGTGAGCCCACCAAATTACTCGAAGCTTGTTTGACTAAATTTATTTAAAACATCTTATAATATGTTGCTTCAGCTTATTACTAATAAGATGTCGGGTTTTGTTTTACAAATAAGTTATTGAAATATTTAGATAAAATACAATTATGAAAGTAACAAAATATTACTAATTACATTTTAGCGAATGTGATAATCGAAATTGAAGGAGCTCGTTAAAAATTTAAAAGGGATAATTACACTTATCTCCCTTGAATTTTTTGTATAATTATATATGGCCCCATATGGTTTGAAAAATTACATTTAACACTTTTGAAGTTTGCTTTCGTCTAACAAATAAGTCACATGTTAGTCAAAATTTATCGACTTGCTGATGTTAATAAAAAAAAATTATATTTTACAATTTCTTTATAGTTTAATTTAATTAATATATATTTTCAAAAAGTGTATAATAATTTAATTTTCCTCCTAATCTTTCCCTCCATTTTACTACACATAAACCCTTCTTCAGGTGAATCCAAGGTAAAATCAAATTTACCCTCTAAACTCCCGCCATCTCCCGCTGAGAGATAGGGCTGCGAAGTAGCGCTCGACCCAGAGCCGCCCCACCCCAGATAATCCAAGAACTGGAAAATGGCAGGAGCGTCAGAGCCCCAAGCCTCCGCATTTTCGGCGGCGGAGGTTCCATCTTTCTCATTCTCTCATTTGTTTTTTTTTTTGGTTTTTTTTTTGTTTCCTCTTAATTTATTTGGTGCATCAATTTCTTCAATTTTTGAATTGAAACTTAATGTCGCAGTTGGAGTTTCTTGCCGAGGATGAAATGATTGAGATTGTGCCGAATCTGAGGATGGATCCGCTCAATTTCATCTCGGTGTGTTTCTTCCTGTAGATTTTGTATTTTTGCACATTTTAATTCTTTTATTTTCTAGCTTCTGGCTTAGGAATTGATGTTTTCGTTTTGGTTCTATGATTGATTGATCAATGGATAGGGAGACTTTGGTCCTTTTAGACCGCAAATAGCGACTCAAGTGCCACTTTGGTTAGCGGTGGCCTTGAAGAAGAGAGGCAAGTGCACTATTCGAGCTCCGGAATGGATGTCTGTTGGTGAGGGTTTGCAGTAAATATCTATCTATTTTGCAATTCAACCTTTTGAAAGTATTCTGTTATAAGAATTCACATTGTTTTTCTGGATTAGGTGTAGTTTACAATCTTATTTCCACGTCAGTTAAATGCGTATCTGCTGTGATGTTCATTCAATTCTGATTTTGTATGGTTAGTCCCGTACTTTGGCTAGCACAGACGGTCTTGGTTCATATTTTTCTTTCTTTTTCTTTTTGTGTGGGCGACGTTTTCTGCAATTAGTAAAATAAACAAATTGAGCCAATAGGCAAGATTCTTGCTTCCATCTATTTTTGACCAAGAATGAAAATATTATTTTTATCAAGAAGATTGGAGTTATACAAAATTCTGATCCCACTGCAAAATAAATGTGACTAGGTGGAGCAGCTCAAGATAAGCACCCGAAACCTCCTTAGGTAGGAAATGCGGAGTCTTACAGTTTCACACGCTTACTCACACATGATATTTGGAAAATGCTGGTAAAATAGACACATATTAGTGATATCAACCAGTTAGTTGCTAGACAACTCTCTAGTGTAGGACAACAGTCAACATGCATATAATGAAAAATGGATATATAGATTCATCTTTCAGCCAACTGTTCCGCGTTATAAGAAAACAAAATTGAACATTGAATAAATGCCTTTATAAAGCTTTATCGCCAGCTTATGTTTTTGCTAGTTTCACTCTTTGTGATATGAAGCAAAGATGTTTTCAATTTGAAGAGGCATATAGGTGATATACGGGTTTTTTGTACTTAGTAAAAATGCATTAGTTAATATGTCTCGAATTGGATGGGAATGCAGCACCACAAACTGATAAAAATCATGGTAGGTTTTTCTGACCTGTTCTAGAGCTTTCCAGGGGAACATGTTTTATGGCTCATGTAATGGACAAGCCAAGAAAAGTGCTGTCAGTAATATATTGAGTAGAAGTTTTATGCTGACTTCTTTTGATAATTTTGTCATTCCTGACATTTTAATTTTTCTTAATGGTGCATCTTTACTTCTTAATGATTGACTATTTTATTATGGTAAAACAGCTTTCATTTTCATGCAGTGGTGAAAAGGAAGGCTGTTTTATATGTGATCAGTTAAAGTCCTGGTTATAGATTTCTCATTATTATATGCTCTTCTCATAGATAAGTTAGCACAAGTGTTGGAAGCAGAGCGGGATTCTGAGAAGTTTCAGCATTTGCCATTCCATTATGTAGAAATAGCAAGGCTTCTTTTTGATTAGTAAGTTTTACATTGTACAGATATTTTTTTTTATATGTTGGCAGTGGTTTTGAAAATCGTTTTCTTTGATGTAGTGCTCGGGAGGACATTCCTGATATCTACATGGTTAGTGGTCCGAAATAATGTGCTTATTCTTTCTTTGGCCCCATACTATTTCTGGCAGCTTGATTTTAACTTCCATGTAGGTGAGGTCCCTCATTGAGGACATCAAGGATGTGCGCTTTCATAAAATTGGGACAGGCTTGGAAATTATCTCGAGGGAACGTACTTATGCACTCAGGGTATGGTTTATATCTGAATCCTAAATCTTACCCTGAACGTTGGTGTCTGGCCGTATAGATATATTTTTGGTATTTTGTAACCTGTGATCTCTTCAGGTGGGGACAAAAATAAAAAAGTTCTTCTGTCCCTCCTAAGATTACTTAACCTCTATGTTTGGCAGAGATTGTTGTTGGTCCTTCCAAAATCAGTTAATTTTGTGGATGCTATTCATAACCATTATGGAGTGGTTTTTGTTTTTGTGTTTCTTTTTTCTTCGGGCTTGAAATTGTGGATTATACGTTCAGTTTAGGGGAAATCTAATCTTCACATGGCTAGTTGCTGGCGCTCTTTTAAATGAAAATCTGTACCTTGATAAAGAAAGTTCAGTTCCCATTTAAAGACAGAAAATGGTTATCAATACAAGATTTGTGAACTCATGTAAAGTCTCAACCATAGTTACCAAACTCATTTGAATATCTGGTGGCTGTCTTTTGAACATCATGTGTAATATCCTTCTTTCTTCTAATTTTTCACATTTCACTGTGAATGGCTAATGTAAATTGAGCATGATTCTATGTAAGATATTAGAATAGATTGTTGGCAGGATTGGTGCATCCCTATTTGGAGGAGATTATAATTTACTGTATGTACAGTTTCTCTCCTGTGACCATCATCCTTGAAATTTTGCAGCTCAAAAATTTATCTGCTATGGAAGCAAATATAGTGCGCCCATTTGTTACAAGAGCTCTTGAGACATTTTACAAGCTTAGCAGTTCTGAGATGATACAAGAATCGGATCACATTCCCAATAGACAGCCCCAAGCAACCAATCGTGGGCCAAGAGTAAGTTATCTTTTATGCTTTATATTCCCTCTTCCCTTCAGATTGCAAATTTGCCTATCCTATCAAATGGTTCAACTTACTCAATTTACTGCTCATTTTTCCCTGTTTTCCATCCGAAAATGTACTAAATTCTCCAGGTCAACATGCACGATTTCCCTTCTACTCTATCCTTTTGTATTAGGCAATTCCAGTTTTCTGATTCATCTTCTACATCTTGTATCTGATCGTCCTAGCACTTGATATACGTAGGAAGTATGCATAGGATTGCCAATTATTTGCTTATTCTTAAAGATATGTTTCTTGACTATATTCTCTTGCTGATTCAGCGGCAACTGAAAGATAGATGACCTGGTCTGAAGATCCCTGTACAAATGTCTTGGTAAAGTTGCTCCGATGCCTTTAAGTTTATGATCAAGCAAAAGTATGTCATTCACTGAGCTGATATAGTTGAAGAGAATCACTATCCGATCATATTTGGCTTCTGATGTAAGTTCAATTGCATGCTTTTTTCCTTAAGCTGCTTTACATTTCTGCAGGTGAGATAGCAACTTTTGCCGTTATTGTGGATCCAACTAGTATAAATAGTTAACGGATAATCTTATGACCGCTTTACAGGCGCTCTAGTGTAAATAATTGATGGGGGGTGATTTTTTTATGACAATTCTGTCAAAATAATTCCAGTAAGAAACTAATCTTGAGCAACCATTGACGTATGAGAATTCTCCCATTAATGTAAATCTTGTGTCTTATAAGTATCTGTTTTTCATATTTTCTACCTACGTTCACAATTTTTGTTTGGTAAACTTTTAAGCATGATTCGACTAGTGTAAAAATAATAAAAATATACTTAGAAATAAATATCAATTTATTCAAGTTTGATCCAATTAAAACTCATTTGAGTTTGATTAGATTAATTATTAAATCAAACTCAAACACAATGAAATGTTTTAAGCCCTACACAAAAACAGTTTGATCTCAAACAATCAAACCCTCAACTTATATAACATTTGACGCCAAAAGAATTGCACATTTGTTTCGATAAATCCAACGTATTTTCTTTCTTTCTCTTAATTTTTCCTTATGTTGAAACATAGAAAATTTAGGTAATATATAACATCATGTCATGTCACCATATGTACCTGAAATGCTTAGTTGTAGAGTCATGTATTAGGAGTCCAATTCCCTAATTCCACCCACATAATTAATTAATTAGATACTAATTAGCTGGAGATTAGATGCATATATATACCATTAACAATAATTAAGTCATCTTTAAATGCTTGAGCTGTATGTTACAATCATCCTGCTTTTTAGTTCCATCTTATCTTCTTAATAATAACAATAATTTTGAATTGTCTGCTTCCTCAAAGGAATATGCTTCTGCATGTGCACTTGTGTTATAACTAATTTTTTTAGGTATCTAATCCACTCGCGATGTTGATATATTTGACACTTGTAAGTTGTACCGCTTTTCAATTAAGAAAAAATAAAATAATTGATTGCGCCATATATTACTTATTATGTTGTTTATTAATATATTACACATCATATTATTTAAAGTATAAGTTATCTGTACTTTACTTTATTCGAGTGCAATAGATTTGTACGTACAAGCACGAATTTTGCTATTCGCACAACTGTAAAAATAAATGATAAATAGCCAATTAAGCATAGTTTAATTGGTAAAATTGAGATCCCATAATTTTAGAAATAATGGGTTCGAATCCCACAATATGCGTGGCGTTAGACCTATGAAACCCTACTTAGGCTCAAACCTAAAGAGGACCCAAACAAATTAAGTTACACTTAGGCCTTATCCAATCCATTTTACCCCACTCAAGATTCATAGCTCTTGAGACTAACCAGACCCAGTGTTTGGGTTCAATTAGACCTAGATTTCAATTTTTTTATTGTAATTTTTTATTTTTTATTTTTACCCATAATTCATAAGGATGTTCAATTTGACTAATTGAATTGAATTGTTTCGATTAATTAAAAGTTTCGGAGTATCAAAAATTGAATCGAACTAATTGATTCGGTTTCGATTATAATTGAATAATTTTATTCGATTCGGCTAATACCCAAATTATCGAATTCATAAGAAAAAAATTGTCAGTTAATTAATTTAATAGTTTTTTTATTTTTTTATTTTAAATTTAAAATAAATAGAAGCTAAATTATATTGTTATAATATAATACATATTTATAAATTATAAATATAATTTATATATACCAACATATTTTTTGAAACTATAATATATTATAATATATTCTTTAATTTCGATTATTTGGCGGTACGCTTAATCGATCTAGTCAAATCTTACCCATCGATTGTATTGATTTTTTTTTTAAAAAAAAAAATCAAAAATCAAACCAAAATTTTGTTTCGATTTTGGGTATGAACCGAAAATTTGGTTCGGCCAGTTTTTGATTGGTTAACCAAATTTTTAACACCCCTAATTATTTATCAATAAATTCAAAATTATTGAGACTAATTTACAAATAACTTTTTTTAAATAATATATAATTTATTATACCATTTACAAAATAATCTTGTAAAATATTACATGATAAATAATGTTATGATGTCTTAAGTTTTTTAAATTTGTTCAATTGAAAGTAGATTGATTAATAAATAATAATCTAATTAAATAGCAAAGAAATATAAATATATCTTTTGGGTCCAAATTGGGTATATAGACCCATGAATATTGATGGATAGAAACCTAACTCTGACGCAATCTATATTTTCTTAGTGGGTCTGGGTCCAATAATATTAATTGAACTTGGTCTGGGTCTTAGAGTTAATATACAGATTTGGGATAGGATCTTACCCTACCCATTGACACCCTCACATGGCATGTTATTTCTATTGTTTTTTCTCGGATCCTCATTTCACTTAATAATTGTACTAATTGCAGAACAAATGAAAGTTGATTTATTAGTTAAATTACGTCGAGTTCTCCTAAAATTTAATATAATTATAAATACTATCTCGTTATTTGAAAAATTATCGATAATCTTTTAAAATTAATGTCCGTCCATCAATGTAAGTTACAAATATCTTACGATTATTTACATTAAAAAAGATAAAAATATAAATATTTTTTGGCACAAAATGAAAATTCCACTGGGATATTTATAATATTCACAACATGATTTGTGCGTATTTTTTTTTTAAATACATTGATATTTATAAATTAATCAACATAATATTATAATATTTAATACGCAATACATTTATATTTATAAATGGACCAACATCGTCAGCCTAAACACATAAATTTGGTTCTCTTTTGCAAGATTTCTTTTTTTCTTTGTAATCTATACTTTTATTTGTTTTTTATATAGTGTGTCTGTGTATTTTTTTTAAGCCCATTTAATATGTATATTTATGAAATAAATTTAATTGAATTTTGAAAAATGATATTCTTTTTATCATTTTAATATGGTAACAAAAATTTAAATAGTCTTTTAAGAATTTGTGAGATTTTTAAATGTGTCTTTACAACATAATAAAACGACTTAAATGGATATTTAAAATTATTTATATATGTTTTCATACGTTAATGCATATAAAGATAAGAGTACTTAATCTAAAAATAAATTATTTGACCTAATCAATCAATCGACGATAAATATAATTTTTATTTAATTTTTTTATTAATATAATAAATTTATTAAATTAAAAATATATTTATTATATAAAAAGTAAATTTAAAATATATTAAATATATTTTTTAAAATTATAAAAAATTTACGTATAATTACATAATGTTGATGAAAGGGCGGAATTATCCCAAATTTTAAAAGTGATTTTAAACCAGAGGAAGTGTTGCCGTCCAAATAACACAGCGCCGCGTCAACACCCAAAACCAAAACCACCGCTGGCAAATTAAATACGCAAAAGAAATGCATGTGCGTTGATTTGGCGTCCACATTCACCACTCTCTCTCTCGCCTTCCAAAATTCACCGATTATCCGTTTCCCCCCACAGATTTCCTGTGCACAGCTGACTTGTCCATTACGGAACACTTTTCTTTATATCTATCATCACCTCTGCCTGCCCCAGTTGCCTTCTTCGTCTTCAACCCTTCAGCTTTGCAGCTAAAGCCCGTCTCGTTCTATAATTGATTTTTTTTTTTCTTTTTGGCCGTCATCGAGGGGTTTGTAGTTTGCGTTTCTCTATTTTTTGGAGTTTTTTTTTGGCAGTTTTTTGGGGGAATATATGATAATAGATGTGTGGTATGATTAGGTTTTGGGTATTTGCTGTTTGTGGATTGGGAACGATGTTTTGAGAAGGGATTGGAGCTGGTTGGGTTGCTGACTTGGGGTTTTTGTGCCGTCAGTGGGATCAAATGGTTCAATTGTTTTATAGATTCACAGAATTTAGAAACTTCGAATTCGATTGAAGCGGACTCCGGTTCGATTAGGGTTCGAGCTTGTATTTCTCTTTTGGGTACACGTTCTTTTGTTCCTTGTTATATGTGTATTTGCGGAATAAATATGAAGAATTCTCAATACGGATTGTTGTAGCGAATATTTGTTGGATTTTTTTGGTTAGCGTTTTCAAAATTTTCATTTTATATACAGATTTAATTTAATTATTTTGGATGAAAATAATGGAATTTTGAAAAAGAAAAATTGTGAGTGGAATAGTAGGGTATTGGTGTTAGTGGTTGGTGGTGAAATGAACTGCTGGGTTTATACGTCGGCGTCCACTGAGTTGTGGGCGAGGCAGTCAGGCGGAGATGGCGGTATGAGCCACGAGAGTGAGCATGATTTGGCAATGATGGTTAGTGATTTTCTGGAGAATGGGAATAGTGGTGGGAATGACTCAAGATACAGCAGCGACAGCGATTCTGGCCTCTCTGATCTTGTTCAGCTCGCCGACAAAATTTCTGTTAGTCTCTCTCTCTCTCTCAAGCTTCTGATTTTATTTTATTTTTCCTGTTCATACCATTGCTATTGCTGGATGATTTTGATGGGCTTTTTGTCTCCCGGTACAATTTAGTTTTGTGCTTCATGAAATGATTTAAAGGACATGCTACAGAATAAGGTTGGGTAAAGAATGCAACGAGAGTATCAATTTACCCCACACATTCAAAAAAAGTAACGCTGATAAGCTTGGCAACTGCAACAATTTTCGGTTGGTAGGTGATTAGTGTTGGTAGATAGCCTGGTTGAAACCGAACTGTGTCTTATGGGAATTCAACTTTATGGAATAGTGATGACATCAAGATGATGTCTTGTAAATCTGAGTTATAGTGAATGGTAGAAATGAGGTAATCTCAAGTTAATAACGCCTCAGTAGATGGAAGCAGATAGAGCTTTTGCCTCTCCTTTTTGGGTATGAATTAAGGTAACTTTTCATTATGCATATGGAGGTTGTGATTATTGGGTGGGTCCACTACATGTTGGTGCTCAAACTTACTTTTCCCAAAGTCAATAAAAGGGAGAAAATAAAGCTCGTTGCATTAATTTTTTTTACAGCTAGATATCACCTGCTTTGGGGCTGTTGATTGGGAGCCCCATCTCCTCGAGAGTAGATAGTGTAGAAAGTTCTATATTGGGGTGTCAATGAATAGAGAACATGAAGAAGAAACATTTTCCTAGGTAGAGAAAAACCACGTATAAGGGAGGATTGAAGAGAGAAGAGAAACCTTTAGAAGGATAGAATGGAGGTGTTTGTTTAGTGAATAGAAACGGGAAAAGTCTTGAGATTTTATGTTCTCTTTTGAATTTTTTTTTTGTATTTTTCAAGTCGACAAAGTGACCATTTTGTTATAAAAAATATTTTCTACTGAGAAATTTTATACATCCCCTATATTTATTTTAGCGTGAATTTTGTAACTCTGACTACATATATTGTTGTTTAACCCGCATTTTAATCTAGCAGCCGGAAAAAGAATGTGTTGCCTTTTGTTGTGTTAGTGTCATCTATTTGGTATTTTGTCCCAAAAAGTTGTATCAGAGTCACATTCAAGTTAAGTTTTCGGATTAAAAATGGAGAAATCTTCTTTTAGTGTGAATATTCAAACTAAATAGACCAAATCCATATTGGAATCACGAATGTTGACTTTTCTTTATTGCAAAGATTTATATTGGTTATTGCATAGTAATGCTGCCGACCAAAGCGAAGATTTATATTGGCCATTGCACAGTAATGCTGCCAACAAAAGCATAATGGGTGAAGATGAATAGAACATGTTGAACAGAAAGTTAGCCCGGAACATCTGACGTTCCCTTGAACATAGTATGTTCCATCATTTTCGATGAGAGAAAATGTTGATATTTTATGAAAGAAAATGGAGGTTTATTTTTTGGAGAAGAAATGTCTTAAACAAAGCTTCTGTATCAGTAAGACTGTGTGCCTTAGCCACAGGGAAGGTGCCAACCTTGGGTGACTTGGGTGAAGTATGTTTCATCATTTTCTGCATTTTGTTGACTTGGGTGAGGTAAGAGTTAGGCCACCCACATGAAGTGTGTGCATCCAACAGGTCTTCACCTCCAACTAGCAGAAAACTAAGTAGAAGAGGAAAATAAAAAAAATTGTATGACTCGCTCAGTAGAAGAAAAATAAGAGGACAGAATTCACATGGTTTGCTTAGTCCAATTATTTACACTCTTGGACTTTGTTCTGGAATTCTTGGTTTGGTCGCTGAAACAGGATAGAAAAGAATCTATTTCTCTTGTTATACTGTTGCCATTTATTTTGACACTTGTTCTTAATAGCAATCAACCGTTTTTCTTGAGCAAGTTTTTGTTACTAAATAGAGGCAAAATTGGGACAGAAAGGGTTTAGGATGGAGAGCGCTGTAAATCTTGGTAATATCTTATCCGAGTGTTTGAAATGAAACCATTCCTGTCGCATTGTGGTAATAGGTTTTACCGTCATGTTGGTTCTCTTTCTCACAAAAGCTGGGGTTCCTAGAACCCATTCTTTTATGTGCCTTAAGTAAAAGCGAAGCTGTTCTAAAATATATCATCAGATTGAAGTCGAAGAATGAGTTTGATTAGCTTTATCTTTTTGATATTCTTACTCTTGGAAGTCCATGACTTATGTTCTATACATCATAAATTGTATTTTTTAAGCATGCTATCTTTCTCCCCTACTAACTGTTTAGTGTTCCTTTTGAAACTTTCTTAATATATCCTCACAATAGAGAGGAAACTGGAACCAACAAACTCGGTTTTGAGCTTTAAGCAATTTGAACTCTGTTTGAAACCCTCTGAAGCCAAAATATTTTCTCTCTACTTTGTTCTCGAGTCAATCAGTGATTTACGTGGATTATAGTCTTCAATAGCACCATTTGAAGTTACACTAATTTTCTGACAGTATAACTAATAATTCTGTGGAGCAACTGTGGTTACATCTTTCTTCTGTTTTCCCATTTTGGAGTATGTAAGTCTTGAACGTCATATTTGCTTCAGCATTTTGTGGAGATTCTTATGACTCTTTAATTATTCGCCACCTCACTAGTTGTTTCATTTCTTCAGTATTTCAAGTTGGTCATGGATCAATATGAAAGCGACTTGTTATCAGTGGTCAAATCTCTTGCACTTTCAATTAGTGAAAGAGACCTTCGTGCTGCAAATTCAGGTCTGTGCAATGCGAGCTGCATCAGGTTCTCCCTAGTAAAGCTTCTAAGGCTGTCTGGTTATGATGCTGGTGTGTGCACGTCCAGGTGGCAAGGGAGCGGCAAGGTCCCTGGAGGTAAATTATCTTTCTGTTGCTATAGAGGATTCAATGGTGTGGTGAGAATATGAATAATTTGTCACCAAGAGATGTGTATAGTGATCTTGAGTTTGATTATTATGTGCGCATCCATCTACACTTTTTCGTGTATCCGGGGACAATTAATAACAAGAGATATGTATGGAAACTTCACTGAGACAGAGTACTGAAAGAGTTCATGTCTTCTGATACATGCTTGTTTTTACTTACATGCAGGTGATCATGAATACATTGATATAGTCCACTATAATGATACGGGAAGCACTGAACGGGTGATTGTCGATGTTGACTTTAGAAGCCACTTTGAGATTGCAAGAGCTGTCGAATCCTATGATAGGATATTGAATTCCCTTCCGGTTATTTATGTGGGCTCATTTACGAAGCTTAATCAATTTCTTCAAGTGATGGTTGAAGCTGTTAAATCTTCTCTGAAACAGAACTCAATGCCTCTCCCTCCATGGAGATCATTTGCTTATTTGCAAGCTAAGTGGCAGTCTCCATATCAAAGGAAATTTGATCCTGATGAACCCAGCTATAACACCACTTTTTCCGTTGAACACAAGAAGTGCGCTGGACATCTTAAACGTCTGCATTCTTCACTTCTCTCTGAGATTGAAGTAGAGCGCACGCTAAAGCCCTTTAACCGTGATAGGAGGGTGAAAATTGAGAGGCAAAGGCAAATGACTTTCAAATAGGGGGGTGAAACTTGGCAGAAGCAGCAGGCCAAATGCTTTCGTAAATGGCAGCTCGCCTGTTAATGGGACTGATTTTCAATGAGTTGGTGACATTTTACAAGTAAATTCTTACAAGAATATAGTTCATATTCTTGAAACCTATAGAATCTCGCACCATTTTGTGCTTCTACATTTCCTTCATAATTTTTTCCAACTTTCAATTTTGTGAAGCAGATGTATAATTTTTACGGGGATTTGGGGTGTTCTTATGCAAATATTCTTCTGCTCATCCAGTTTCAAAGTTTTGGTGGGCTTTGGATTAGTGTTGGTTCTTTGTCTACTTGTCAAGTTGCTCATATGTACATTGAGAGGAAAGAGTATGTAAGGCTATTTTATCTGGTTATTAATCTTCAAGTGTTAAGCACACGAGTTTTTTTTTTAAATATTTCAGGTTTATCTTAAGTTTATGTGCTGTTTTTATTTGGCTTTTGTTTTTCTAAACATATTTAATTGCTTAGGCTTCGTTTACTTTGTGTTATAGGGTAATTAGGTGATCGCATAAATTAACGTTAAATGAATAACAAAGAAATTTAAAATAATTGTAGTAAGTTTACTTAGGTTGATTTTAGTGGTGGGATGTGGCATAATTGGTGAATAACTCATCCCAACTAATTAAACTCCTTGGAGACGTTTGAAAGTTTATAAATTTTTTAAATTATTTGGCAAATTTTATTTAAGGAGCTTATAAGATTTTAAGATGAGATGTTTTGAATTTTATAATATCTTTAAAGAAAAATAATTTCACTTCAATTTTTTAAAAAGTATTTTATAAGTTCTTTAATATTAATATCTAATAGATAAAAGTAGACTCATAATTTCTTTAGTATTTTATTTTTGTTTTTTATATAATTGACGTTTTTTCTCCCAAAACAGAATTATTTATTTATATGATTCTAAATGTTAATACTTTGATGTCTTTTTAAATATAATAGTATAAAGAATTTATCATGCCAAATATTCCGACATCTTATAAATTTTTTCTTCTTATTCATCTAAATTCTATAAAATTTTATTCTTGAAATAAATTCAACATTTTTTAGCTTTTAAAACATCTTGAAAACTTATACAATGTTTCAAATAAATTTAGCAAAGATCCTCTAAATTGAGATTTCAAACTGGTTTTGTTTACTAGCAACTGTCTTTTTTAATGAAAAATGGTAAATTATACTACTTAATACATCACGATATCAAAAAATTATTAAATATCTAAATAATGTCATATCAAACATATACGAAAAAGTGATACATGAAATAAAAATTAGGATAAACTATATTTTCTCACAACATATATCTTGAATTTGGTGATGCCACCTGTGTGAATATATGTCCCGTATAAATTATCAGTCATTAAATAATATATGATACTAATATTATATATAATTTAATAATTCATAATTTACGTGCATACAAATTTATATAAAAAAAAATTACTAAATCTTCCCACATTTCTTTGTCTTTTTTTAATTTATTAATGGTCAATGGGTGTGTCATCATAACCACTTTTGACTCATTTTGGTCTACAGTTTTGACCTTTCCCTCTTTAATCTTTCAAAAATTGCACCCAACATCTGACTTCTGCATTTAGTTGTTCTATGGTTTCATCACAACAATGTTCTTTTAAATACTCAATATTTCATTTTCAACTGAAATATTACAAATTCTAATCTAATTAAAATATAAAATTCATCATATTATATGAATCTATATTAGCCCATAATGGTTGGTTCAATGAAATTAACCTTGATTTATTACAGTATTAGTGGAATTAGGACAATTAAATTTAAATAATATCTCAATTTTTACTAATAAATAAAAAAAATTGTCACCAAAGATATCTTCATCTTACATTAAAGACGAAATTGATCATGTTCGATATAGAAGCACAAAAATTAAATCCCTCGACAACAAATGTGACTATAAGCTTTCGAATCCTACTTAACAACAATAATCTATCTTAAAATTTGACTCGCTTACCAGTTCTCATCAAATCCACATATCTCCTATTAGTCCTATAATTTTTATTATTTTCGCTCCAATCAAAATATCTTTTAACATCATGTTTTGTAAATAATTAATTCAAATAAAAATATAAAAGTAAGAAAAAGTATATATAGCATAAATATATATAATACATTTTAAATTTTAAGTACATACATCAGACGTATCGGATGCCAGTAATAATGAAGTAATTTAATTTTTTTTGTTTGTATTTTAACAACAAAAAATAGTAACTCAAAACCAGTTCACATATTATTACAAAACAAGTTGATGCAAGTCGCACAATTTTGGGATTGAGTCGCGGAATCTGGTATCCTAAGATCGGATCGCTGAATTCCTACTCGAGCTCCCTACAAGTAGATCCTGAGACCAGAACGAACGTTAAGCTTGTCGGGCAGCCCCCAGCTAAGGCCCTCCGATGCTTAAGTTAGAGAAATGGGCTTGAATGCGATTAAGAGAGAACGAATGAGATCAAGAAAACGTAATAAATGCACTTGCCAAAATATTCATAAATGCCAGTATTTATAGTCGTATGGTGCCGCATGGTGAGTGCAACGTGGCGTCATCTGGGTGTTTTGGTGTCAATTGATCTGACGGTTACCACGACAGGCGGGTCCCATGGTCCGGGTCAGGCGGATCGAATTGGGCGACCCGGCCCGAATCCCTACCCGC